>NC_142098.1:9668571-9820714 GCF_054644295.1 Miniopterus natalensis
TTGAGACTCAGCTAAGGAGCAGGCAGAGGTGGACTGGCCGCACCCTGATGCATAGCACCTTTCCTTTCCCCTGGGGTACCCTCGTCTTCCCCAGTCGCGGTAGGGTGAATCACTGGTCCCAATTCTCCTCTCTCCTGCAGCGCTATTACATATCCACACCTTTGCCATGTTTCATGGTGAGTGGAGTACTTCCCACCTCCTGATTGGGGAGTTGGTGACTTGCTTTGGTCAGCTGATGTTAGAAGATGTGAAGTGGCCGGACGCTTGCTTTCCTAGCTTGGCTTGCTGCCTCGTGCCGTGGTGACCATGGAGCAGAGCACATATCTTGTCATGTGAATTGAGCCTGTACCCAACCTGCAGCCTAGAGCCTGGGGCCAGCCTAGCCCAGCCGAATGGTAGCCGACCACAGAACTGTGAGTGCCAGGCCTAGTGATTGCTGCGTTAAGGCACTGAGATTGAGTGCAAGTTTGGTTTGTCACACAGCATCATTGTGACAATAGCTGCTACACCAGCTTAATGATTCATCCTCAAAGAACTGAACCACAAATTCTTCTCCTCTTGAGTTCCCCACCCCCACAATGTCTAGTATATACTCAGGTATGAGAAACACCAGGGCCCCTCCAGCCTAATTTCCTAATAGGACACACAGGGAGGCTGAGACTCAGAGAGGCAAAGTAGGTAGCCCAGCAGGACTAGGACGTGCGTCTGCTGACTTCTGAGCCAATGCCTTTCCCCTGTCCCCTCTGCCATCCCTTCCATATGGTCCAGAGTCCAGCCGTCCTTCAAGGCCCGGTGAAGAACCACCTACTCCTAGAAACCGCCCAGTTCACTCTGTCCCAGCTCCGCGTTCCGCACCTTCTTCCAACCGGGCAGCCTCGGGTCCTCTCCGGGCGGCCGCCCTGTGTACCCGCTTTGCGGGCGCAGCTCTCCGTGAGCTCTTCTGGCACGCAGTTTCCTTGATTGATGCCTTTTTTGCAATAACCTCTCTTCCACACACACTCCACCTAGTCCTCCTGGGACCATATGAGATATGAGACAAGTGCGCCTGCCAACACTCAGCACGAAGTTATCAGGAATAGAATTTAATAAACAGGAAGCAACATATAAAAACATTGAGTCAGAGAAATGACACACAAAAGCTGCAATTGCCTTTGCTGCCAAAATCCCAATATGTAGATGGGTCCCCTTCACAGCTGCCAAAGAGGAGAGTCCATGTTCTCAGGTCTTTCCTCCCGACTGGGTTCAGCATTCTCCGATGTGGCATTTCAGCTCTCATACCTCCTGGAGGCCTCTGCCATCTCTGGCCCTCCCAGGACCCCCAGTAACTGTGCTGTTATTTCTGGACCACTCTCAGCAGCCTTCCTGACTTCCTGTGATATTTAAAAATCTTCCCCCCATGCCTCAAAGAATTAGTGGAGGGAAAGAGAAAGGAGAGGCCTGGCATTTGCTTCGCCCAATGCCATCTTTGCAGCCCTACAGGCCAACATCTCCCCCTTAATAGTGTGTTTGTGTGGAATACTTGCTGGAGAACCCATTTGAGAACCTGCTGGGATCTCTCTGCCAAGTCAGATCGTTCTCCTAAGCGATGATGGTTTCTATGTGAAAGCACTTACAAGCTGGAAATAGGGCTGTCCCATGGTATCTCTTCAGGGTTGTATCCAAGCATGCCTTATGTTTCTCCAGCTGGCCCCTAAGCCTCAGAGCTAAGCGTGAGATCTCTCCTTTTGTGTCACTGAATTTTAGTAGTAGGTGCTCCATTCCCACGGATCACTGAGTGACACCAATCCACAGCAGAGAATTAGCTAATGCAAGGGAGGGGTGTCCTTTGAGAGTAGGCATGAGGCTACTAGAGGCTCCCAGCAGCCAGAATAAAATTGTTATTTTCAGTAAGGAGTTACTTGCAGTTAAGGAGCACTTTGATGAAAGGAATATTTTTTGAGCATGTGTTATACGTAAAGTATTGTACTTCTTTAACATTTACTGAGTCCTTACCATGCACTGGTTTTCTCTCATGTTCATGCCTACTTATACATATTAAATGATTTCATCCCCAAAACAGTGCTAATGGGGAGCATTGTTATTATACTCACTTTACAGGTGAGAAAACTGAGACACCAAGTGGTTAAGCACAGGAGCAAATGGGCTGCGGGAAACCTGGCAGACACATGGGTGCCAGCAGGAAGGATAGAGTAAGTTTAATGCCAAAGAGAAGAGAGTGGCGAGGGAGTTCCCTCACTGGAACTCCCTATGTGCCTTGCCTTTCTGGAGAGCCTGACATGTTCTTCAAGATCTAGCTCAGAGTCTGTGTATTTTGGTAAAGACTTCTCTAACCTCTACCCCCCAGCAGAGATGACCATTCCCTTCGCTGATCTGTCCTGCCTTGGTATAGCACTGGCCCATCCTGATCACCCTGTGTGACAACTGCTCTCCCATACCTGCCCCCTTATTGGGCTGTGAGCTCCTGGAGTCTGTGCCCCAGGGCCTTCCCAACACAGAGCATGGCACAGAATAGGTGCTCAGTAAACCCCTGTTAGATGACAACGCAGTAAGCAAGGCTTGAAGGCCTCCATCATAAAGTGACACATGTCACTTCCACTCACATTCTATCGGCCAAGGCAAGTCACATGCTACTGGTTGCACTTTCTACACCTCTGACTTTGCCTGGTCAAACTCAACTGTGCTAAACAGACCCCCACGGGGACTGGCAGATGGGTCAGTAACAGAACAGGTGGAAGGTGGTCAAGCCAAGGTGGCACATCCATACCTTGGAATACCCCCTCCCCCCAAAGGAGCACTTCTGGAAATGTGGGGAGCTATAAACGAGGCCTGTACTGTGTGGGCAATGAAAGGGAGACTTTGGGACACACAGAGAGAAGCCTACACTGGAGTATAATTCTTATTCTGCTGTTCATTCTCCATGTGATCTTGGGCATGACCCTCTCCATCAAGGGTCCTTCTTCTCTCCATCAGTAAAATCTTGGACTATCAGCCCATGATCTCTATGGTTCTAAGGCTCCACGATCCTGACAACTAAGCTATCAAAAATGTTATCTACTCCATAGTTTGGGAGCCTGACAAATCTTAGCAAATATAACAAAACACTACAGAGAAACAGACAATGTTCCTTTCCCATCTTCAAAAAGTCTGTCTTTTCTCCACCCTCACTCATTTTTTTCCTTCCCGAATATTGAGTCCCAGGGTGAATTCGCTATGTCATCTCCAAATCTCCAGAAATTTAGATTCCATGGGGTGAGGGAAAGGAGGGATGAAACATCTTTTTCCCTGTCGTCACAGGAAGCTGCAGCACATTTCAAAAATAAGATGGGCTTCTGATTATTAAAAATAAACCCTGGCCCACAGCCTGCCTTGTACATTAATCTTGCCAGCAGATGCGGACTTGCACACACACTCTCCGGCTCTGTGCTTCTCCAGCCAGTTTTCATGCTGAGATTCTCTAAAGACAACTGTTTCTGTTTGGACAATTATAAAATCAGCTATCTGCCATCTCAAGGAAGGGAATTCTACCCCAGGGCTTGAGAAGACAATGGGTCCCTAGAATCTTGACTAAGGAACTTAAGAAGTTTGAAAGAAAACTAAGATATGTATTAGGATTCTTTCAGTATTAAGTGGCAGAAACACCAGCTGATAATGGCTAATGCAGAGAAAGTGGCTTTTTTTGGCCATGTACCTGAAAGGTCTAAAATGCCAGGGAGTCCTACCAGCTTCAGGAATGGCTGGATCTAGGTGCTGGAGCAAGCTCACTGGGAGTTTGTCTCTCCCTCTCCAGCCCACTTTCCTCAATGCACCCTTTCACATTCAGGCAAACTCTTCCCAAGCTTGGCGAGATTCCATCCTAGCAGTTAACTCCAGTGGAAAGAAATTTTGGCTTCCACTGGTTCCCATAAAATTCTCAAAAATGACTCTTGTTGCATAATTTGAGTCACACACCCATTCCTAAAGCAGTCGTTGTAGCCTGAGGGTAGAATATGCTAACTGGGCACATGCGCCTGGGAGTAAAGTCACCCCATTTTCACCTCATGAACTGAAAGTACAAGGGGGTAGTTCTCCAAAGAAAAGTCGACTTTGAAACCTGGGCTGAATACATGGAGTATTCTAAGGACTAAATGCTTTCCCCTTAGATTGAGATCAAGGCGTGGATGCCCTCCAGAGTGGCTCTAATCAAAAAGACTCACAGTACCAAATGTTGAGTCTATGGACCAACTGGAACTCTCATGCATTGTTGTGGGAATGTAAAATGGTATGCTCCAATATTCCATTTCCATTTCAACAGAAATGGATACATATGTGCACTTAAAATATGCATAACAATGCTCACTGCAGCCTTAAGCATAGTAGCCATAACCCAGAAATAAATCAAATGCTTTCAACGGGAAAATAAACAATGGTATGTCCATACAATGGAATACTATTCAGCAGTAAAGGAAAGAACACCTGGATAAATCTCAAAACATTACAGTGGGCAAAAGAAGTCAGGTGCAAAAGAGTACACACTGTGATTTCATCCATGCAGAGTTCTAGAACGGACACAACTAAGCTACGATGATAGAAATCAGAACATTAGTTGCCCAAGGGAAAGGCTGACTAGCAATGAGCCCAGGAGAACTTTCTGGAGTTATGGAAATGTTTTATATCTTGTTTTGGAGAGTTGATTTCACAGCTGATTGCAACTGTCTGAACTCATAGAACTGAACATTTGTCTGAACTCAGAGAACTGAGCATTTAAGAATTGGACATTTCTATTACAAATAAATTATTACCTCACTGAGTAAAAAGAAAAGAAACCCTTTATGAATATAGCCCTTGACATTCTACAAAACATTTTCACACCCATTCCCCTGTTCCTTCCATCTGATCTCAACGACCCTGGGAAGTAGGAAGATTGGCTTAGCTTATGAATGAGGACACTGGGGGAGGGTCAGAGCGAGGGAGTCACTCCGGAGACCATCCAGCGTGTGCCAGAGCCAGGACCAGAGCCCAGGCGGCAGGACTCCATATCCAGTGCTCCTTACGGAAAGCCTGGGTGTTCGGCCTGAATTCTCCCTCGCTCTCAGGCATTGCAGAGATGCCCAGATTCAGCGTGGCTGCTGGCCTCCGTGTTCCTTGCCACGCATCCCTTCTACTTACTCAAGTTCTGCCTAAGATTTCATTGGAACGGTCTGAGAACTGCTGATGTTACAGGCGCTACAACAAACACAATTATCAGGGGTTCCTCTCTTCCTTTGCACCCTGTGTGGTTTGACTTGCAAGACACCAGAGTCTGATTTTCACTCTGGGCTAAAACAGTTATATTTGCCTGAAACAGGGCAGCCTCCATGCACCAGCTATTACATCAGCGTGTGTAAAACAGAAAGACCAGCTGGAGGGGAAAGTCTTCAGCCATGGCTCTGTCACTGTGACGTCAGCCCTGTCACTCCCTCTCTGAATCTTGGTTTCCCCCTCTTTAATACAAGAGAACTAGGTAAGCTCTAAGCAACTGCCCTGTACTTGCGTCTGGAGCTGGCCGGGTAGCATCCGTCTCCCGAAACTGCCCTATGAACACTGTTGACCCAGGGCTCCCACCTGAGGGCTCTCGTTCCAAGGACAAATTTCACCAGTCGGTGAGCTGAAAAGGACCCCTTTCCAACGCAGAGAAGTGCCCAGGCCTCCAGGATAAGTCATCTTCCACTTCTCTGTCCAAGGGAATTTCACAGGACCCGGCAGTGCCTCTATGAGTGAAGACTTGGGTCTTAGTCCTAGTTCCATTCACAGTTGACAATGCGGCTCTTAAGCAAGACCCCTCCCCTATAGGGACTTGTTGCCTCACCCATAAAACCGAGTTAACCTTCCTGAATCGGTGAGAAGACACAATGAAGTAAAAAATATGGACATGCTTTGAACAGGATAAAACTCGCTACTACTACAAAGGGCTCTATCTTTGAAGGGAGGGAGGCCAGAGCCGTCTTCCAAGTCAATGGGGTCCAACGGGTTCCCCCCCCCCATGCCTGTGCAGTGCCACTCAGGCCACTAGATGGCGGTAGACGTCACTTGCAGATTCAGAAAAGGGTGTGGGAGAGCCAGGGGGCCGCCTGCTGAAAACTAGGCCAAAGCTGGCTTGTTACATCACTTCTAATGGAAGCAGCCAGCGCAGTCTGGATTTTTCTTTATTGCAGGCAACAACGCAAGGCAACTTCCTGGCTCCTGTGCATTTCGATGCTAATTACTGGGCCTGAAATCAGTCTTTATTTCCCAGAGATTGGTCCTGGAGCCCTTGCTCCATTCCCTGGGAACAGGCCTCTTGCGCCCTCTCTCCAAATGCCCCATGCCCAGCCTCGTGCATGCTTTTAATGTCAACTGCCTTTAAATGTCAACTGAGTACACCAACCACTTATGTCTACTTATACCAGGGCCCTGCCCTCAAAGGAAAAAGCTACAGACCGCTTGCGTTCAAATTCACCTCTGCCCCTTGCTGGATATATGCATGATTTTGAACAAGTCATTCTATTTCTGCGTTCTCACATTCCTTAATTTAGAAACGCGGTTAATAACAGACTTTTAAAATTATTAAATGAATTAAAACTGGTTATTACAAGGCTTGGAATAGGATCTGGCACTTTGTTGGCAATTATTTATTGAACACCTACTAGGTATAAGTGCATTATCTAATTTAATGCCCATGTCAGTGGCTCGGAGAAGTTAAACAATTTGGCCAAGGTTGCACAGTGAGACAGAAGTAAAGGCAGGACTTGAACTCTGTTCTGTCTGACTTTAGAACCCTTGCCTTATGCTGCTCTTAGAGAAAGAAAGTGAGCATCCAAAGGCAAAGATTCAAGAGACTAGTGAACCTGCAGACTACACCGTCAGTCCAGGGCGGCTGCAAATCGGCCATCTGAAACTGTGCCATTCGGCTTTCAGAGATCTTTTCCTGGACAAACTCGAGCACTAACTGGGGCTTTGAGATCTGGGGCAAAACCTCTCCTTGGGGCTCAATTTATTCATCTATAAAATGAGGTGGCTTGATAGGTCACTATTTTCTAGCCTTGCCTAGTTGTCAAAATTACCTGGGGTCCTTACAAAAATGTATGGATTTTTTTACCCTTTTTTATGGTGCCAAAATAGAATCTCCAGGGGAAGGATCTGGACATCTGTATTTTTAACAAGTGACTGAAGATTCTCAGGACCAGGAAAGTTAGGAGACTATCCTAGGCCCAGATTACCTTAGAGGTTCTTCCAGTTCTGTCCATTCAGATCCCACTACCACTCATCCGGGCTCCTGCTCCACCTCCTTACAGACACCTCCAAGAACACCTCGGACATCTCCCCATGCTCTACGATCCGACCCTTGAACTCCCCCTCACCTTGCATGGGTTCAATGCTCCTTTTTTCCTGTAAGGCCCGCAGGTTCTCCAGGGAGCTGGAGCTGTATAAATAATAAATAGAATTTACAGTAGCATTTGGAATTCACTTACGCACTAGAAGCATCATCTATCTTTTCACTGGGTAAGAAGAAAAAAGTAGTTTCTTCTTTGACTTTCCTGATTTGCAAAGCATGATACTTTGACAAGACTTGATTCTAAATGTCCACAATGTCCATTTGGAAAGTGTCACCTCCACTGCCAGGACAGCAGTGCCCGGCTGCCCCAGTCTGATAGACCCAGGAACTCTGGGTCAGGCCACATATCAAGCCAAGGACAAGGTGACCAGCCCTGTGTGGAAAGAAGGAGAAAGAAGGCCCAGGGCACAAAGCTAACCCTGGCCTTATCAAGCCAGCTCTTCCTATAAATCCTTCCTACCTTTGCTCTTGTTTGCAGTCATCAAATGGTACAATTGGGCAATAGTGGCTGCCCCTTTTGCTGCTAAGTCCTATCTCGGTCTCCACAAACCACTGACCCCACTGACTTGAAACAGACTTAAAATTCTTACCTTTAGGCCAAGTCTTTGAGCTAAGGGAATTTTTTCTGGGAGAGTGAGTACTCTAGGCTGAGTTTTGGGAAAGTGGTGTATCAGTCAGCTATGGCCATAATAATGCCATGTAACAAACCACCCTGAGTATCACAGTTTAAAACAATCACATATTCACACATACATGTTGGCGGGGGCAGGTCTGCTTATCTCACTCAGTTGATCTCAGCTCAGCTGATATTGGGTCTGACCTTGGGTTTGGTTCAGGTCTGCTCAGGTATCCCTCAGTATTTCTTGGACCAGTGGGGTAGCTGGGAAATGTTTTTCTTATGGTGATGACAGAAGCCCAGGAAGGCAAGTCCACAGCCCAAGTTTATTTCAGGCAACTGATGGCATCACATCTACTCACATCCCACTGACCAGAGCAAAGGCCAGGACGTGCACTCTGTTCAACATGAGGCCAAAGCAAGTTGCAGAACATTGGTGGGGATTGGGGTGGGGGAGACTGGAAGGTTAAAATGGAAACAGAGAGTCAAGCAGGTGGGATGACACAAGAAAGGGATCCTGGAAAACTGGAGCCAAGCTTCATGTGGCATTTACTCAAGCAAGAGAAACAGGACTGCAGTCATGTCTCTATGGGGAGGGAAGGGGGAGGAAAAGAGAAAATGTAACTCAGAACAAAGAAAACAACTATCTTCAATAACACTGAACAGCACTGCCTGGACTCCAGCTTTTTCAATGCCCTCTCCCGGTCTCCAGGTGAGAAACCTCACAAGAGAGGTGCCTGACAGCTCCTTTGTCACAGCTGGTTGCTTGCTTTAGACAAGTCAGAGCTACATAAAAGATCAGACTGGGATGACCATCTTACCTACCCTATCAGCTTCCAGAGAGGAAAGGGGGCTTGTGGGAGGTCACTGGGCAAGTAAGAAGCAGAATGGGCACCACTGTCTTGCTTAAGGGATTTTCCCACCTGACACATCTCCAAACAGCGAGGCAATTAAAATTTCATTCATTCAACAAACACTTATTTAGCACCTACTCTGTGCTGAGCATTGTTCTAGATGCTGGGGATAAAGAACTAAACAAAACACCTCTCATGAAGCTTACATTATATTGGGGGGAGGGACAGACACTACAAGGAACCAACTTAAATTCATTGTATGGTGATGAATACTATGAGAAAAATAAACAGTAAGAGGGACTGTTTGTGTCAACTTTGAGTTTGTAGGGAGAGAAAGTTGGTGTCATATACTGGTGGTCAAGGGAGGTCCCCTATGATAACATATGATCAGTCCTATGGTTTGAATGTTTATATCAACCAAAATTCACATGTTGAAATCCTAATCTCCAAGGTCCTGCCTTTGGGAGGTGATTAGTCCATGAGGGTGGAGCCCTCATGATTGGGATCAGTGGCCTCAAAAAAGAATCCCTACAGAGCTCCCTAGCCCCTTCTGCCATGTAAGGAATACAACATGAAGTCTGCAACCTGCAAGAGGCCCCTCACCCGGCCATGCTGGCACCCTGATCTCAGACTTCCAGCCTCCAGCACTGTGAGAGATAAAGTTTTGCTGTTTCTAAGCCATCAAAATTGTAGTAAGTATTTTGTTTTAGCAGCCTGAATAGACTAAGACAATTGGGGTGTTGAAAGAAGCGAGGAGGAAGCCATGAAAATCTGGGTCTTTCTGGCAAAGGAAACCACAAACGCAAGGGTCCTGAGTCAGGAACAAGCTTGGCATGGAGCAGGGTAAGCAAGGGGATGTAGTGGGGTGGGACCAGGTCATAAAGGGCCTTGAAGGCTGCTATGGTTAATTTACGTACCAACTTGACTGGGCTACATGAAGCCCCGATAGCCGGTAAAAACATATTTCTGGGGGTGTCTGTGGGATGTTTCTAGAAGAGATTAGCATTTAATTCAGTAGACCAAGATCCACAGGCGCCAGTGTGGGTCAGTCCCATGCAATCCACTGAGGGCCAAACAGAGCAAAAAGGTGAAGGAAGAGAGAACCGCCCCCCCTCTGTCTTTCTGTCCCTCTTCTTATGCCCTCCAATATCAGAGCTCCTAATTCTCCGGCCTTCAAGGCTTACACCGGCAGCCACCCGGTACTCAAGCCATCAACCTTGGGCTAGATCATACCTCTGCTTTCCTGGTTCTCCAGTTTGCAGACAGCAGATTGTGGGACTTCTCAGCCTCCATAACCATGCGAGCCAGTTCCTAATAATAAAGCTCTTTGTAGAGTTAGCTATATTCTATTGGTTTTGTTTCTCTGGAAAAGGCTGACAGAGGCTGTGGAAGGACTTAGGGTTTTGTTTCGAATGAGACATGAAGCATTGAAGGCTTTGTGCCAAGGGGACACGGGATTAGACTTTGGTTTTAAAAGATCCCTTTGGCTGCTGGGTTGAGAACAGACTGTAGAGGTTAAGGATAGAAGCTAAGGGTCTGATTGAAAGGCTTGTTTTGGAAGCTCTTAGGAATCACCAGATCAAGTAGCTGTAGATCAAGTACAAATAGAGAGGATGTGAATAACTTATATACTATAATTATAAAGTGTGATTTAATAGATAAGATGCTAATTTAAAAAAGACTTATTTTTAGTCGCACATGAAACATTCAAAAAAGGAATTCATGTATTAGGTCACAAATGAAATCTCAATAAATCCCATAAGAAAGACATCGAACAGGTTACCTTCTAGCCAAAATGCAATAAATTAGAAATTAATAATAAAGAAATAACCAAAAGTTCTATGCATTTGAAAATGTTAAATACCTTTGAAATAATTCTTAGGTTAACAAGGAGAAATTAATATTACTATTTAAAAATGTATGACTAAGAGAGGCCATATATCAAAAACCTAAGGTATATACCTAACTCAAGAAAATTTAGTCTTAGATAAAGTTCTTAGAAAAGAGAAAGAGTTGAAAACAAAGTAACCAAGGTTTTCAACTCAAGAAGTTAGAAAAAGCAAAACAAAATAACACAATGAAATTTGAGAAAGATATTAACAAAGATAAAATGCAAAAAATAATGAGCTAGAAAACAAATACATCAATAGTGTTGATTAATAAAACTAAAAGCTTGTGTTTTAAAAACACAAATAAAATAAATAGCCTATGGCAAGATTGAGAGAGTGAGGCTACAGTAGGAAAGAGTGACAGAAAAATACTACATTAAGAATGAGAAAAGAGACATAATAGAAAAAAAAGTATTTTAAATTAAAGAGAAAATATGTGCAAATTTATACGAAAGCATTTGAAAATCTAGAGGAATTGGATAATTTTCTAGAAAACAATAAATCACAATAATTGTCTCAAAAAATCATGAAACATCAATAATCATAAAAGAAATTGAGACAGTACAATTAAAGCTCTACCCTCCTCTACTCACTAAGGTGAGAACATTTACAGTCTCAAATGTTCTACAAAATGTTCGAGAAATCCAGACTTTCTTGCAATACACTATTCTAGTGTTTAGAAGAAAATAGAAACTGCCAGTACATTTTATGTGGCTGAAACACCCCAATTCCAACACTGGGAAAGAAAAACACAGACAAAAGGGAAAAAAACATAAGTCAATATCATTTATGAGCAGACACAAAAATCCTAAACAAAGTATTAGAAATTCAAAACCAGCAGCGCATTACGAACAGAAATATAAGAAGAGTTCAACATGAGAACACCATCCATGTTTTTGACTAGAATGAAGTCATCTCAACAGATAATCTCAATTGATGCGAAAATTTAATAAAATTTATTACCCATTTCTGCCTTAAAAAGAAAACTTGATACTGGTTTCTACTATGGACCCATAGTACACATCATAGTTAATTGTAAAGTATCAGAAACAATCCCATTACAGTCAGGATCAAGGCAGGACTGCCCATAATTTCTGCTACTTTAAACATATATATATATATATATATATTTTTTTTTTTACTTTAGAGAGGGAGGAAGGGAGAAGGAGAGAGAGAGAGAAGCATTGATGTGAGAGAGAAACATTGATCGGCTGCCTCCTGCACGCCCCCTACTGGGGCTCCCACAACCTCGGGCCTGTGCCCTGACCGGGAATCGAACCAGCAACCTTCTGGTGCATGGGACGATGCTCAACCACTGAACCACACCAGCCAGGGCATGCTGCTACTTTTTAAAATACTGTACAGAGGGCTCCCCCATGGAGAAAGACAAGAGAAGAAAATGGGAAATGTAACACTGAACAGAAAGAGACAAAACCTGTTAGTATTTGCAGTCGACATAACCGTCAACCTAGAAAGTCCACAGAAAGCAAAAGGCTATTATAATCTAATACGAATTCATCACGGTGACAGATATAAAATCAACATACAAATGAACAGCTTGCATATTCCACAGCAGTAACTAATTAGAATATGCATTTTATAAACTTATTCACAAAAGGAAAGAAAGAACCTGAAAAATAACTCACACACACTTAATGAGAAACACCAGCAGAAGAAAAGTATAAAGCTAGAGGACCTGAAGAAAACCCGACTGGATATAAAGGCTGATTTGCTGGGGGGCGAAGAGCTCAACTAGCCAGCTGTCCTTTCAGGTCCCTTCTCCCTACACCAGGGCCACTTGCAGGCGGCAGAGGCCAAAACCCCAGACTCGCCTTGGGGCCGAGCGCAGGGCTTGGCCGGTGGAGGCTTCTTGAGCAGAGGGGATTCAGAAAGTGTCTTTTCAGGAAGCCGAAATGAGGGTATGCATCTGGGAGAGAAGGGAGCAGGCAGAAAGGCTGGGAGACATGAAAGACAAACTCGCAGGCTTGGTAAGTTTGCTCACTGGGGGCCCGAGCAAGGTGAGACCCAGGAGTGGGAGAGGGGAAGGTCCCTCCCCCCAAACACGCCCTGAAAGCCTCGGCGGCCGGACAGATGGCACAATACATTTTTAAGCCACTTTTTAACACAGTTACTTTTTTTTGCCTTCTCGCTCTTTATCCCTTTAGTTAAAAGTCCCACCAGCTGTCACTGTCTGGAAGAAAATGTCAGGGCTGGTGGCTGCCTGCGCATCTCCCCGGCGCAGGGCCCGGGCGCCCAGAGTAGGGGGCAGGGGGATCTCAGCCAGCTGTGGTCCTGGCTGCAGAACTGGTGCAACGGCTGAAAGGTGGGCCCCTCACCAAGATGAACCACCACAGAGGCTCACAGCCAATCCTTCACCCACAGCAGCCCTTCCAAGTATTAAATGTGTAGACTTCCCAAAGCACTTTCCATCCTGTTTCCTGGCTTCCTGCCCAGACACCCCTGGGAGGACAGCATTATTATTCCCATTTCATAGAGAGAGCAACGTGGATGCCTGGCTTCCAGTCTTGCTTTCTACAAGCTGTGTGACCTTGGAAAAGTCTCTTTCCCTCTCTGGGCCTTAACTTTTCCATTTGCAAAATGAAACTCACCAAAGGTCCTCCAAAACCCTTCCAGCTCTAAGACTCTGGACATTGTTTAGTACCAGGAAGACGGTCCTGATCCTTCCCTCTGTGTGACAGACAGTTCCTGCCGCCGCCCTGACTCCTTCCTTCCGCTCCAGGGAGAGTCCACTTACACACCAAGGAGATCGGCAGCTGGGAGCTGCAGGAAGCTACCAAACTAGGTCCCATTCATTCCCTTAGTTTCCCCCCCTCTCCAAACACCAATCCATAACCTCTTTAAATGGCAGCCAAATAGGGCAGTTGGTTTCTTGTGAAATAGAATAAGACAAAACAAACAAACAAACCTTGAAAAGTAATTTGCTGAAACGAATCCCCCCCCCAACCTTTTAAAATCACACATTTAAATTGATTTCGAGAATGTTAAAGATGCATTTAAATTTTCTTTCCTCCTGTTTAACTATGTAATTGTTTTTCACTCATAGCAATCTTCCCTCAGAGGTGCATGCTTGACTTATTTAATAAATCTCTCTCCACACTTGAAGTCATCCGTTAGCAAATAAGGAGCTTGACACTCCATTACCCACAATAAATTTTACTGCCATAAAATCACCACATGCCATGTGGAGAAAAGGGGACACCAGGATGGCGTCCAGGAGCCAAGGCTGCCTCTGGGTTCCTTACTCCTGGATCCTCCTGGGAGTCAAGGTACTAACCTAGCCTACTAAGGGGGCTGGCCCAGGACAGGAAGCGGCATGGATAAAGCCACACCTGCTCTAAGGCTCATCTCTGTCATTCCAGTGGGTTTGGGGCAGTAGCTGCCTGTGGCTACTGCCCACCTTGGGGTCAAGGCAGGGAGCAGGCAGAGAGCAGGGGCCAGGCCTGCCCTTGGTCCTAACGCAAGGCCTCCCTGGCCTAACGCAGAGAGCAATGCCAGTCCTCCTGAGCATCATGCACATGGCACAGATGATAAGGGAAGGTCTAATGCGTTTACCGCTTTCCTCCAGCGTTGCCAGCTGGCTGCGTTCTCAGGGGGCACTGAGGCTTAGCTTGCAAGCGGATGACGCAGCTCCTCGTCAACAGGCGGCTCCAGCATGGAGAGGAAGAACAGAGTCATTGATGGGGGGAACCTCGGAGTCAGAGCTGAAAGAGGCCTCAGAGGCCAGTGAGTCCAGGAGTTCTCGAGCTTTGCTGTGTGTCAGCATCAGCTCTAAGGCAGCTAAGTGAGAGAGAGGATGCTGGTAGAACCCGGCGTCCACCAGTCTGACGCACGCTCTCTGTGGGGCTAAGGCACATATGGGTAAAAAACAAGTACAGCTCAGCACGGCCAGCGGCCTCCAGGAGGTGCTCAATGCCCCGGAACGACAGTCACCCTGCAGGGGATGACCCTTCAGAAAACCCTGTAACCTAAATGGTGTCAGTGCTGCTGGTGTGGGGCCTGCACTTTAAGTAGCAAGAGTCTCCCTCCTGGACACTCATCAAACAGGTACTGAGCACCCACTATGGACCAGGGACCAAGCATGCAGGGACCAAGTGCTCGAGATATGAATCTGGAAATGGCATGGTCCCCACCCCAAGGAGACTGGGCAGAGTTGATTTCAAGGGCACCTCTCTTCCATAAATCCCCAGTAGCCCTTAGGGTCTACCAGCACCCTGAAGCATGAATGGTGTACGGCAAACGCTCAGCAAATATTTGTTGAATGGATGAATCCAATAAATGAATGAACTAGTGTTAGCTGTTTCTCCAGCAACAACCCACCTCACTGCTTCACCTGTGATAGGTACCAAACCTTCCTAGAACTGTCTGTGGGCTCCATGCATCCTTCAAAAAGAGCTAAGCCCTGCCCTAGTTGGTTTGCTCAGTGATTAGAGCACCGGCTAGCAGACTGAAGGGCCCCGGCTTCAATTCCAGCCAAGGGCACATGCCTCAGTTGCAGGCTTGGTCCCTCACCCCGGTCGGGGCACGTGAAGAAGGCAACCAATCAATGTTTCTCTCTCTCTCCCATTTCCACTCTCTCTGAAAAGCAATGGAAAAAAATATCCTTTGGAGAGGATTAAAGAAAAAAAAAGAGCTAAGCCCCAAAACACCATTGACAATGGTCTGACCCCATTTCCAGCCCTCCCAGTAGCTGCTCTGGCACCCTCTGTGATTACTAGCTTGGATCAGAGGCTTGAAGGAGCCAAACCAGAGGCTGGGAGAGGGCACCATCTTGTGTCCCTGGAGCAGAGGTCTTGGAACAAAGCCTTGGCACTGGCATCTGGACCAGGAGAATGACACAAACTGGATTCTTCATGATGCTCTGGGGCCTCCTTCATAAGGATGCCTACCTTGAACCAGTTTGCTGCTTGGCATGGGTCCCCCTATTAACCTTGAGAATTTCCAGAACATAGGAAGTATACACGGCCTTACTCTGTCCCAGGCCCATCCTGCTGAGAGCAGATGAATGACCCATTTAACCACCAGGCAGTGGGGAGTGGGGGAGAAGGCTCCCAGAGCCAGCCTTGGTTCCCTCTGTTGAATCTATTATGCCATCACTCATCAATGGGAGATCAACTCCCATCATAGAACTTTAAAGTAAAAAAGGAACATGTGTTAAGGTGTACATCTCATACTACAAGCAAAGTTCACTTTAAGTATCATATAAAAATACCAGCCATGTGACCCTAGCCAACCAGCTAAGCCTTCACTTCTCAAGAGCTTCAGCATCTTCAGCCACAAAATAGAAATCCATCTCACCAGCTACTGGGAAGATGCCCAGAGATCTGAATTTGAGTCTCCAATCAAGCTCGATTTGTATAACAAACTAGTTTAACTCTTTCTACTGTGGTTTCCTCTGTTATAAGAACAAGAATGCTAGCCCTGGCTGGTTTGGCTCAGTGGTTACAGCATCAGCCTGAGGACTGAAGGGTCACAGGTTTGATTCCTGGTCAAGGTCAGGTATCGAGGTTGCAGGTTCAGTCCCTGGCCCTGGTCACGGTGTGTTTTTCTCTCTCTCTTTCTGGCCCCCACCCTCACCCCCACCTCCTCCCTCCCTTCCACTCTCTCTAAAAATCAATAGGGAAAAAAATATCCTCGGGTAGGG
Source organism: Miniopterus natalensis (assembly GCF_054644295.1). Classification (NCBI taxonomy): domain Eukaryota; kingdom Metazoa; phylum Chordata; class Mammalia; order Chiroptera; family Miniopteridae; genus Miniopterus; species Miniopterus natalensis. The sequence goes on from NC_142098.1 coordinate 9,684,923, forward strand.
ATTTAAAAAAAGAGGGAATAAGAATGCTAGTTAATTAGTAAGGTTCCCGCTAGCTCTAAACATCCATGAAATGCCATCAGATTGTTCAGTGAATTTGATAAACTCACCCAAGATTTCACTTCCTGTACAATAAAATATGAATAGACCATATTGTATAATTTACATTACATATGTTACATTTTGTCAAATACATGTGTGCTACACGCCTCAAGATTCTATGACAATGTGTGCCCCCCACATAATAAAAGCAGTGATTCCCTCCAGAATGCACATCAGATACTTAATTTTATTTGAAGATAAATAAAGCAGGAGGTTGCCAATCTCTTGCAGTTACAGTGTTTTAAACACCAGTTGCCTTGTAAAATGGATTTGGGGACAAATACTGCAATCCAAGCTGACCAGAGGGGAGGAAGATGCCATTTCACCAGTCTTTTCCTTTCCTGATATCCGCATTAGTCTAAATGTGAGAGAGGACACACCCAGCCTCAAAGGGAGAGTTGGGGGTTCACCAGCTGCACTGGATCATGAACCCCTGCCCTGGAGCGACCAATCAATTCACAGAACAGAGTCCCTATCAAACCCCTATCTCCCAGAGTGACTGCAAGCCTGTGGATACATCTAAAGTCAGACGAATCCGGAGGGAGGGAGACCACTGAGACCAGCATCTCTGGTGTTCTGGAGACCTGCACAGGAGTCCTGGCCCCTCTGCACAGGCTGTGGCTTTGTTCTTGCTTGTCTCCACGGACAATGCAGTAAACCTCAGACAAACCTCAGACAAACCTCAGGCGTGTGTGTGTGTGTGTGTGTGTGTGTGTACAGGATGGGGATCATTTCCTTACAGTCTCCCATGGGGCTGGGTGTCCAGGAGCAGGACACTCCCCTGGCTGCTTAGGGTAAGGGTGGAGCAGTGAAAGGGAGAGAGTGAGGAGAATTGGAACCGGAGGAGCATGTGGGATGCTGATCTCGGGTGGAATGCTGTTCTGCTGGTTCCCTGTGAGAAATCTGAATCTCCTCCTCACTGAGGAATGGACAGACCTTAAAAAGGCAGCTAGTGTAAGACAATGGTTCCCACCAAATGCAACCTATCAAAGGGACCATAAAAGAAAGTGGGGTTAATGGTTAATGGTTATGCTACTGAGACTCTAAGGAGCAGCTCTCAAGCCCAATCCATTTAATACTAAGAAAACCTCCCAGGCGCCTACCACTAACTGGTCCCCTTGCCTCTCTCAACAACCCAATAAACTGGCAGGAATCACCTCCTCACTTCACAGATGGGGACATGGATCCTTGGTGATCATAATACCACCTAGAGGGAAAGGACTCCTTCAAATGCATCCAAACAGCCCCTTTGATTTACAGATGAGGAAAATGAAATCCAGAGAGAGTGATGCATTGGACCAAGGTCATACAGTTGGTAAGACGCCCAGTCGCAATTCAAGCCCAATTTGGCTGGAAGTCCAGTGCTTTCCATGACACCGCACGTTGATGTGGTTTGTGGCCTGCCCAGGTTCCCATGGTGAGTAGATACTAGAGTGGAGACTTCGACCAGGGTCTTGCAACTCCTGGTCCAGTCTCCTTCCTTCTACCTCCTGACCGGTTGCAAAGGGAAGTTTCACCTACTCCCCCGCTCCATATCCCCCCCCCTTCTTCATAGAGGGTCACTCCAGGACTCTCTCCAAGGGGCTGGGAGATGGCAGGTCCTCTTAGGACGGGAGGTCCCAAGATGGAGCACCACTTTACTGGAAGGACAAGTCCTAATCTTTACTACACGACCAGGCTGTGTTCTCAAACTGAGCCAGAGCATTTGTTATTTTGCATCAACTCTGACACTGAATAGTAGGGGGGAAAGTGGGACACTCTGGAACTGGCTTTCCTCCGTGCCAACAAAGTGCCATTATTTTAACTTCATTTGTGTGGTACAAATGAGAAGGAGATAAATGTCGTGTTCCAGCCAGAGTCTATTAGTGGTTATCAACTGCAGCATGGAAAGATTGTGCAATCTGGCTGTGTCAGGAAAGGGGAGGAGCTGTGCCCAAGGATCTCAGCTCTTAAATTCCTCTGCCTCGGGTTTCTGAATAGTGAAGCAAGATAAAAACACATACAGTGAATTATAATTGCCTATAATTTTTAAAAAGTTACATACAAATTCTAGCTGGGTAACCTTGGGTATGTCTATCAATTTCTTTGTGCCTTAATTTTCTCATCTGTAAAACTGAAATACTATCTGGCCTGCCTACACTATCTTTGTGGAGATATTAAATTTAAAAAAATGGATGAGAAATTGCGATTGTTCCACAAATGTTATTAATTATGCATTATACATCATATACACACAAAATAATTATGCACCTAAGTAATGTAGATGCATGTTATAAGTGTGTAATTCAAAATAAAATACATTGCCCTTTCACATCTCTGATGTAACTAATCCCGTGGGATCTAACACAAGGAAGAAATGTTTAGATCTTTATGCTTTTGTTTTAATAAATTTTCATCAAAATATAGCATGTCATAAAGTACTTGATGAATTTTTCCAAAGTGAACACCCTCTTACCACCAGCACCTACATTGATAATTAAAATAATATCAGCCCCTCAGATGCCCCCTCACACTCACTCCCCACTCACTACCACCCCCTCTTCCACATTCCCCTAACTTTAATACTAAGAAAACCTCCCAGGCGCCTACCATTAGCTGGTCCCCTTGCCTCTCCCAGTAACCTTTACCTTGACTTCTAATGTTATAGACTAAATTTGACTGTGTTTGGATTTTGATCAATAGAATCATATAGTATGTACTCTTTTGGGTCTGGTTTCTTTCAATACCATGTTGGCAGAATTCAGCCACACTGCTCTGTATAGCAATAGCTTCTTCATTTTCATGGTTTTATAGTGTCTTATTGTATGAAAATACTGTAATTTATTTATCTAGTCTACTGTCGATGGACATGTGGGTTGTTCGCAGTTTGGGGCTAATGCAAATAATGGTTCACATGTATATAGATTTCTTGTGAATATGTAACTAGGAGAGGAATGTTGGGTCACATAGTGATTGTTCAGCTTTATCAGATATCCACAAACCATTTTCCAAAGTGATGGTTCTAATTTGTACTGTGTGTGACAGTTCCAGCCACTCCGCATCCTCACCACCACCTGATTTAAGTCTTTTTTTAGTTCAGTCATGTTGGTGGGTGTGGAATAGTATCTCGGGTTTTTAATTGCCCTTTCCTGATGACTAGTGAGGCTGAGCACCTGGTCATGTGTTTATTGGCCCTCTGGGTATCCTGTCTTGTGATATGCCTGTTCAAGCCTGTTGCACATTTCTATATTGTGTTGCTTGTCTATTTTTTAAATTGTTAGTTCTTTATATATTCTGGATATTGTATTATAAAGACCTTCTCTCTCTTTGTGTCTTGCCTTTTCACTCTCTTGATCCTTTGTCTTTTAAAAGATGGGAAATCTAAGGCCCAAAATGGGGAAGCAACTTGACCAAGGTCTCCCAAGTTTGTAATATAACACAGGGGGGAAAGCTCATATGACTCAGATCCCAGAAAAAAGCTCTATGGAATAAGAAATAGTTTTTAAGTAAAACTTGGGAGAATCAGTGGTAATCAGATTACAGTATTTTTTTAGAAAGTAATAACGGAAATTAAAATTGTGTCATACAAAGTGAAATGCACATACAAAAAGAAGTGAGCCAGCTATTGGGACAATTATCTATATCATGCAAGCCAAAAGTTATCACAGCTTCAGTTCTATGTTTTTTAATACTTAAATCTATTTTAATCCATTTTTTTCATTTTTCTGTTTTGAAAAATGTCAAACCTACAGAAAGATGAAAGAACAGCATATTTACATATACGTGTGAACACATGTATACCTTTTGCCTATTACAAGATTCATTGATTGTTAATATTTTGCCATTTTTGCATTATATATGTGTGTGGGCATACAAAATATATATATTTTGTTTTCTTTTTGTCAAATGACTTTAAAATAAGTGGCAGACATCATGACATATTATTCCCTTATATTTGAGTGTATTTCTATTAAGAATGAGAGCATTTTCCTATATACCAATAATATCATTACTGTATTACACATAAAGAGTTTAACATTGATAATATATAACATTCAGTCTATATTCAAATTTCCTCAGTTTTCCCAAGGATACCATTATGGCATTTAAAAAAAATCTAGGATCCACTCCAGGATCAAACACTGACTCTTTAGTTGTCACATCTATTCATCTCTTTCATCTAGAACAGTAGCCTTTTTTTTTTCTTCTTTTTTTTTTTAGATCATCGATGACATTTTTATTTTTGAAGAATCCAGGAATGTTGTCCCATAGAATCTCCCATGTTCTGAATTTGTCTGATTATATTCTCATAATTAGATTGGTTTAAACAAGTTTGCTAAGAGTACCTCATGCTTCTTGGACTTAGATCATGAGCGTTTTCCACACACTGGGGTGCATAGCACTGGTAATATGCGGGATGGTTTTAGTAGCACCAAGATGATTTTGGATCCCCCTTAACTCCACACCATTCCCTTAACTTCCCCCTCCCCCACCTCAGTCCTAGGCAGCCATGAATCTACTTTCTGTCTCTAATCATTTACTTACTCAGAATATCTCATATACATGGACCATATGGTTTCTTTCACTTAGCATAATGTTTTCGAGGTTCATCCACATTGTAGCGCGTGTCACATTTTATTTCCTTTTGCTCTTGAATGATATTGCGTTGTATGGACGTATCACATCTTCTTTATCCATTTATCAGTTGGTGGACATTTGGGTTGCTGTCGCTTTTTAGTTATTATGAATAATGCTGCTAAGAACATTTGTGTACAAGTTTTTGTGTGGATGTATGTTTTCAATTCTCTTGGATACATACCTAGGAGTAGTATTGCTGGGTCATATAGCAACTGTGTTTGATCTTCAGAGGAACTGCCAGACTGTTTTTCCAAAGTGGCTGAACCATTTACATTCCCCTCAGCACTGTATGAGGGCTGCAGTTTCTCTATATCCTCACCAACACTTGCTACTGTCTGTCTTTTCTACTATAGTCATCCCAGTTCGTGTGAGGCGGTATCTCACTGTGGTTTTCGTTTGCATTTCTCTGATAATTAATAATGTTCACCAGCTTTTCATATGCTTATTGGCCATTCATAGGTCTTTTTTGGAGAAGTGTTTAGATCCTTTGCTCATATTTTATCTTTTTATTAGAGTTGCAAAAGGAATAAGGATTTTAAAACTAGGAATTACTGCTGTATTTTTAAGAGTTGCAAGCAATGTTTCCCAGCTTGTTTTCTTATTTTCCCCCATGCAGAATCTTTATGAGTTTTTAAGAAAAGTGAATTTGTCAATCTTTCTTAAACAACCTTTTTCTTGTATGGCTTCTAGATTTTGAGTCAGAGTTAGAAAGGCCTCTCCTTCTCCAATGTTATAGAGGAATTCTTCCATGTTTCCTTGTATGCTCTTATGGTTCCATATTTAGAATTTAAACATTTGATACCTTTGAAATTTGTTCAAATGGCTGTACAACTATTCCATCATTTACTGAATTGTCCATTCCTTCCCCTATAATTCGAGGTATCTTCTTCATCATATTCTGAATTGCCACAGTATTTGTATGTATTTCTGGATTTTCTACTTTGTTTCATGGGTATGTTTCAATCACCACACTACCATGCTTTAATTATGGAGGCTTTGTAATATGCTTTTATATCTGGGAAGGCTAATCATTTCTCTTTGTGAGTATTTTTTCTTACTGTTTTAGTTTATTTCTTTTTTCCAAGTGAACTTTGGAATAAGCTTGTCTGATTAATAACAAACCCCTGTATATCCTATTATGATCATATTAAATGTATAAATTAAATTAGGAAAAATTGACATTTTGTTATGATAAATTTTCATATCCTGTAACACAGTAAATTATTCCATTTGTTCAAGTCTTCTTTTGTATCCACAGGATTTAAAATATTTTTTCATATACGAATTGCACATTTTTATTAAGTTTATTCTTAGGCATTATATCTTTGTGTGTGTGTCCACTCTAACAGGGTGGTGCCTCCCATCATATCTTCTAATTGGCTGTTACTTGCATACGTAAAAGTATTGATTTCTATATATTAGTTTACCTCTATTAACAGGTCAAATATATTTGGTTTTTGTTCTTTCATATTATCTGTACTATTTTGCTGCTGAATAGTTCTATTTTTTTAATCTTTCATTATGTAGTTTTAAAAGTTTTTGTATGTAATTTTCAAATATTTAGGAAAGTTCATATGTTTGTTCTAATAGTTGCCTTTATAAGTTTAGCATTATGGTTCTTTATCATAAACAATAATAGAAAAATTGTATTTACTCTTCCTTTCCCCTGACATTTTTCTTAATATCCCCACATAGCTCAGAGATAAGGCCATCACTGAAAATCAATAAACACTGACTGCTATTCTTTTCTAAAAACAAAACACGCACAATGTCCAAAAAAAAGGTCTTTATTCTCTTCCCTCTCTGGATATCCCAAAATCCTTTGTCTAGAACCTGCCTCCAGTCCTGTTTGAAGATATTCTCCGTGGACCTAAAGACAGTACCCCAGCACCTTGGAGAGAGTGGTTGTATCCGCATAGGAGCACCTGGCACACTCGAATTCTCCTCCCAGGTCCAGCCCCTGATTTCTCTATTGCCCAAGCTCTGGATATGGCATAAAACCAGTAACCAGTGAGAGAAACCAGGACTGGGCCTCTACTAAGAAGTTGTTCCAAGGGTCTGGCCTTCATCAAATGCAACTGTTGTAAGATCCATAGGCTAGAGATAAAATCATGAAATAGAAGTAAATTTTAGAGACCCACCTGATGATCAGAATGAGTCCAAAGGTCCCCATGACCTACTGCATACCTGCCTTACCTATAAATAGGGTGGCATAGGTCTTGGTGAACAGATTTGCTTTATGTCTGTTGAGCCAAAGTATTTTAGGTTGGATAACAAATTATAGAGACACCCCACCTGTAGACCACACATGTGTGATTCATAAAGGTCCCAGATAGCCTTGGCCTTCAGTATCATCATAACTGAAAAGCATACACCTTGCTCTGCCATTGATTAGCTGCTTTTCTCACTAAGACTCAATTTTCTCATCTGTAAAATAAAGGGTATGAATTCATTGATCTCAAAAGTCTCTTTTGGTGGTACATTAGAATTGTATTTCCATCATTTTTTATTATGATCAAATTATTTGGGTCAAGGTTATTTTAAGAGTCAGAGTCAAATGGACAGAAAAGTGCTAAGTCGTGTGAGGCTGTGCAACTGACAAGCATCATTATTATTGCAGGAGACTTCCTGGCACTTTCTTTCTGGGAAAAAGAAAGAAAGAAAATTAAACAGTTCTGTTTATTTTTAGAGTTGAGTTCATGGAGAGGTCTTTTTCAGCCAACCCAGGGATGTGTACAAGGTAGGAGGTGTCCCTAAGGATAGTGGGACCTGCTTGACAGGAACCAGGATTCGAGAGGAATGGCTCATGTGCTCACAGGAATCTGCAGCGCACAAGAGTTTCAGGGAAAAGCCGGTACGTGGGAGGCTCTAAGGGCCTTCACTCAAAGGTCAATCTATTTTTCCCAAGGTGGCTTTAGAGCGTGCATTAAAGGAATTCATGGTCTGTTCTCTCCATTTGGGTGGAGTTCGAACCTATTGAAGCACACAGTTCTGTATCTAAGAACAACAAGTAACAAAAGGTATTCAGTACACAAAGGTAACTAAATCTGGCAAACATCCCAGTCCACCTGGCCCCCAACCACCTCTACAGAGTCTTTCTTTAAAGGGGGAAAAAATCTAGAAACGAGGCGCATATTACTTTGGGAAATTTTTTTGAACTATCTCAAGTATATACACCCTTTTTCTTTCCCTTACCTAGAATGAGTTGTTTATTTGCCTAATCCTTCTGTAAACTCCACCCATTGTAGACCAGGGGTCAGTAAACCTTTCTTGTAAAGGACCAGGGAGTAAATACTTCGGGCTTTGCAGGCCATATGATAGCTGTTGCAACTATTCAACTCTGCAGCTGTAGTGCAAGAGCTGCCTTAGGCAATATATAAACAAATGGGCATGGCTGATATCTAATATAATTGTATTTATGAACACCGAAACCTGAATTTGAATTTTATATAATTATTACAGCTCACAAAAATATTCTTCTTCTTTTGATTTTCTTTCAACCACTTGAAAACATAAAAACTGTTCTCAGCTAGCAGGTTGTAAAAAAACAGGCAGTGGGCCAAATCTGGCCCATGGGCCATAGTTTGCCAACCCCTTCTCTATATCATGGACAACTTGAGAACAGGAGCTGGATCATGATCATCTTACTGTCTCCTAAGGTTTGCTTCAGTGCCTGACACCTAGAAGACATCCAAAACCATGGAGGAAGATGAGAGAGATAGAGACCAGGGAAAGGACAAGAGACGTGTCCATTGCATACAACAAAATAAGTCCTTCACATTGTTCTGCATGGGAGTTGGAAGGGAGAAAGTGCAGCAGCTAATAGCATCACTTTGGGATTAGAAAGATCTGGGTTTGAATCCCAACTCCACTATTTCCTGGCTGGACTCCAGGCAAGTAACTGAACATCAGGGCACATCTGTCTGCAACTCACAGAAAACCCAACCAATGGTGGCTTGAACATGGCAGATATTCATTGTCTCACTTATCAAGAAACCTGGATATAGTGGTTCCGAGGCTGGTTCAGTGGCTCAACAATGTCATTCAGGTTACATGCTCTGTCTCCTTCTCTGACATCCCAAGGCTTTTCATCATCATGTGTATTATCTATGGTTGCAAATGGCTGTCCCAGCTTTAACCATCACATCCAGTATGCTCAAGCCATAAAGGAGGGGACAGAGGAAGTGCCAGCTCAGAATCCTCCTACACTGCTTTCTTCTACCAGGAAGCCAGTGTCTCACCTAGAGCTCTCTAAGCAGGTGCCATTTACCCCCTCATTGTGCAGGCCTGGGTTATGTGGCCACCCCTGTTGCAAGGGAGACCTGTCTTTACTGTAGGAAGCAAGGGAAGATGGAGTTGGGAGTCCATCTCACAGATTGTTATGAGGACAAGCGAGGCAATGTGTGGAAAGCATTGGCTCATGAGTATTCAGTCAACTGCAGCTACTATGATCAGTAGGACTAGCTTAGATATCTTCAAAATCCTAAAATCTAATTTCTACACAGTCAATATGAAAACTAGCTTCTCAGATGGCCACAGAAAGCTTAATATCCTTATTTCACAATACTCATAATTATATACACTTAAAATGAATGAAGATTGGGGTGGAATAGTGTGTGGGAGTGTGTGATATCAGGCTATTGGCTTATTTAATAGTGTTCTATATGAACATGAAGCTATATAAACACATATATATGCAGTAAGAATAAATGAGGGCCCGGCCGGGCGTGGCTCAGAGGTTGAGCGTCGACCTGGGATCCTGGCAATTGGAGTTCAATTCCCAGTCAGGGCACATGCCCAGGTTGCAGGAGGCAGCCGATCAATGACTCTCTCATCACTGATGTGTCTATCTCTCTCTCTCCCTCTCCTTTCCTCTCTCTGAAATCAATAAAGATTAAAAAAAAGAATAAATGAGGAAAACCTGGTGATGCTAGATATGCTCCACACCCTGCATGTTACATTAGAGAACTCGGACACTCCCCAAGCTGAAATCCTGAGTCATCCTTCCCTCTCTCTTTGCCTTTCCTGGTCAGACAATAACTCCTGTGGATTTTGCACTGCAATGTGTGTCATGTTTGTTCTCTATTTTCCAGGACCCAAGTACAACCTTTATCGCCTCTAGTCCAGACAACTGCAACAGACTCCTAAGTATTCTCCTGTCTCTGGTTGTTCTCTCCCTACCAAAGCAATCCATTTTCACCTTCTTGCCAGTTATCATCCTGAAGCAAAGCTCTGACCATGCCATTACTTTGCTCAAAAACTTTCAATGGTTCCCCCCCGCCTATGAAGTTCAAACTCCTCATGTTATTCAAGGTGTCCCCAGCCTCCCTTTCTCGCCTTCTCTTCTCCTCACACATTCACAGTCCAGCTCACTTAGAAATTGCTCTTTTCTCTGAACACCGCCCCCCATCCCCCACGAGTGCTTTCTGCATCTGTCTTCACTCTCTGCTCTTCTAGATCTTACTATACGGGTGAGAGTTTCCACTTTAAGTTTTACTGAAACACTGCTTGTGGAAGACTACAGGGAGCTCAGAATTTTATGGACCCTAATTTGTGCAAACCTATCTGATTAAATCAATAAAATGGTCAATAATTACTTCTGATGTTTTCTTAGTCCCAGGACATTTAAATGTGCTGACAATTGACAATTTAAAACTAAAATGCCCCATCAAGTGACCTGGGAAGGAGACGGACTGATTCAGGCCAGCAGGCCCAGGCGCTGGACTGCACATGGAAAGGACCCAGTTGCAGCTCAACTTATTTCTCTCCCTCCCTCATTAAAGAGTCATCAGAAGAGCTCTCTCACATCAGGGGGCAATGTACCCTGGGCTACTCCAAAGAAGGAAGGGAGCCAGGCACTGGGCTGGAGGTGCCACTTTGTTGTCCACTTAACTCTCCCCATAGCTCTGGAAGGTGGGCCTTCTCATGATCTCTATCGTCTAGCAAAGGTGAGTGAATTCTTTTTTTAAAATATGTTTTTATTGATTTTAGAGAGAAAGGAACGGAGAGGGGTGGAGAGATAGAAACATTGATGAGACAGAAACATCATTGATCGGCTGCCTCCTGCATGCTCTCCACTGGGGATGGAGCCCGCAACCTGGGCATGTGCCCTGACCGGGAGTTGAACTGTGACCTCCTGATTCCTGGGTTGATGCTCAACCACTGAGCCACACAGCAGCCAGACAAAGGTGAATAAATTCTTAAGGTCTCAATATTGGGATTTAAAACCAAGTGTATCTGATTCCAAAATCCCATCGTTTTTGTAGTTATCCAAGACCACACAGCAGGTAAGTGACTAAATTTGGATCAGCTCCCACCAGGGATGCTACAGAATACATTTGTGCAGGAGACAGAAAGCAGGGCCAGATCAACTCTGGAAATCTCTCCAGTGAGAAGATTCTAAGAGCCCATGTCTGGAATGGGCCATCAAAAGAAGGGCCCTCTTCACTCTGGCTGTTGGAGGACTTCTCTTCATTCAGACCTGGAAAAGCAACTCAAGCAGGGGAGCTCGGCTGTCACCCTTCATATGACCTGAATTTTAATTTATTTTTCATCATCAACCCAACTTCCATATTTCAGCAATGCCACCATTTACATTTTCCCCGTGATGTATTGTTTGCTATTGTTTCATGTTTACCTGGCTAGTCCTTAAAGCTGAACCACAAAAACTAGGTGGTGGTAATCAGTTCTTTTCCTCTTACCATAAGCATGTGTAACTCAGCTTTCCATGTGTAACAGACCACCGTGCAACTTAGCAGATTAGAGTTCTGCTGATCTAGACCGGACTCAACCAGGTCTGACTCCAAGCCACAGGTTAGATTCAGGTCTGCTTCACATAGTTCTCACTCTCTGGGACCAACCTCCAGGACATGTCTTCCTTACGGTGATGAAAGAAGCACAGGAGGGTAAACTCAGTCACACGAGACATTTACAGCCTCTCTTGAATGACATTCTCTAATATTTCAATGGCCAAAAAGTTATGTGGACAACCCCAAAGTCAAGAAAAGGAGAATTTTGCCAGCGTGACTCAGTGGTTGAGTATCGACCTATGAACCAGGAGATTATGGTTCGATTCCCAGTCAGAGCACATGCCCGGGTTGTGGGCTCGATCCCCAGTTGGGTGCCTGTAAGAGGGAGTTAATCAATGATTCTCATCATTGATGTTTCTCTTTCTCTCTCTCTCTCTTCCTCTCTCTGAAAACAATTTTTTAAAAAAAGAAAAAGGGGAATTTCACTCTATCTATCATGAGACCATGGGAAAGGTATGGATACCTGCTGCAGGGGAATAAAAACTTGGGACCAGTAATTCAAACTACCACACCATTCAACCAAACAGTTTGGATTGTTGGGAAAAGCATGTGCAATGGCCTGATGAGAGAACAGGGAACTTTCTAGAAGAGTCAAAAGTGGAGTGTTGGGCTGTGGAAAATGTGGTAGAAAGCGATGAGAAATGAACAGGAGGGAGGCGGCTCTGGCAGGTGATGGAGGCAAGAGCCCTGTATACCAGGCAAGGAGCTCTAGCTTTGCCTTAGGGACTGGGGAACCCTAGCAAGATATAGTCTGATTGAACCTGAGTTCTAGAAAGAACAATCTGGTGGCAAAGTGGAGAAGATGGGCTTGAGCATGGAAGCCGAGGGACTAATCACAAAGCCTTCCAGGCAAGCAGGTACCGCCAACCTGAGAAGCAGGCCAGCCCAGCCCATGCAGGCTGGAGAGTGTGGACTGAGGCCAAAGGGGTGTCAGGTAACCCTGCTCAGCTCCAGCGGGCACTGCCATGGTGGAGAGTGGATCCTGAAATACAGATTTTCAAATCTTTAGATTTTTAAAAATACCCCAGTCTTTAAAATCTGGTATTCGTTTTGATCTTTTGCTACCCAAACACTACTTATTCAAATTCAAGAACGAAATGCAGAATCGTTTATTCTCTAGCACTTACTCTGTATCTGAACTCCCACTGCCAGAAGTCAGACACCGGACAGGTTAGAACAGTGCAGGACCCTTGTGGTAGCAACCAAGTCAAGCATTTAAAAAATACTTGTCAATATATACAATACATATATATGTGTGTGTGTATATATATATATATATATACACACACACACACACACATATACCTGTGTGTATATGCACACATACATGTGTGCACGTACATACATATATACAAGCATGTGTATGCACGCATGTCTCTATATATGCACATATATATCAAATTTGACACACAGGTGCTGCCATCACTGTGACCACAGACAACACTCTGTATCTCAGACAGAGCCACACAGACCACCCAGGAACTATGGGCTTTTTCACACTCTTACACATTCTTTTTGAAAACAGGCAGAAAAGCCATTTATAACCTGTGGTCAAATATGAGCCTCCTCTCTAGATTTTCTCCCCTTACTTGACATCTACGACCCCAGAGTTGTCCCCAGAAAGGTGGCCAAGGTATTGAACTGTGCAGTTTCAGTCTTCAAAGCAAGAGGCAGGCTTTGGGGGTTCGATTCTCCAGCCAAAAGTGTAAGACAGGAAGGAAGGTGAACATCCTCAGGACAGCTCAGCAATAATTTAGTAGCTGAAACCCTCAGCCCTTATGTTGACTGTTTTAACCACTACTTGCAATCTGTGATATCTCCCTGTTGTTTGGATGTTTGGAGGGAAGGATCAGTCCTCCCCCCACCCCTCAGTTTTCTATGACTACTACTTCCTGAGTTTAAAATGCCTACCTACTCCCTTGCAAAGCTTTAATTCTTCATCTGCTCTTCGATTTCCTCCCATTTCCTTCTATTGCTGCTTTTTTGCAATGGAAGCTACGAATACTTGTGAGCAGTTTCTAAATTATTTAACACATTTGTAGTCAATTACCCAGACTTGATGAGAGTGCCATCCAGGATCCCTGAGTGTTCTAAGAATGTTCTCCTAGAAGCTGAGGTTTCTCACCTTACCCACCAGCCTCAGTCCTCGAGGGGTTTAACATCCAATGGTTCTCTCATCACCTGTAATTCTCCAGTCTGATTTATCACCCTTGGCTGAGGGTCAGAGAAGGTTTCCAGCTGTATATTTTGCAACTCAGTGGCAGATCTCTAACTCATGGCAGCTTGTTTTATGTACAGCAACAGAAATTCAAATGTCCTCTCTCCTACTAGTTTCCATGTCTCAGTGTGCCACTGACAAGAGTTTGAGTTCCTAGAAATTTAATTAAACTGTTAAAACAAATCTGGACTTCAGACAATTTCTGAAGCTAGCAGATTAATCCAACAAATATTTATTGTATGCTACTATGTGTAAGATAATGATCTGGAGCCGGGGTGGGCATACTATGACCCATGGGGTTTTGTAAATAAAGTTTTATTGGAACACAGCCATATCATCATGTACATAGTATTGCTTATGGTGGCTTTCAAGCCAAAACGTCAGAGTTAAGTATTTGCAACAGGGATCATATGGCCGACAAAGTTTAAAATATTTACTATCCAGCCCTGGTCTAGATATTGGGCATTTGGCTGCAAGTTGCCTGAAGGATCTTACTGGTTCTCATGGCAGTCACTGCAAACATTGGTGACTCCTAAATCTACAGCCCTATTCAGACCTTTCTCCCAAGTTCCAGAATGGTATTTGCAACACTCTTGGCCATTTCCACCTACTATCCCAATATTTCACTAACTGCTTAAGCTGACCTCCCCAAATGAACCTCTTTTTATGATGTCACCTGTCTTACTCATTGCATCACCACACGCAGATCCTGTGTCTCAGTCGCCTAGATCCCCCCTTTCCCTCAGCTGCATATGTAACCACCATGATTCCTCCTATATATCTACAAATCTGTCCCCTTTATTCCACCCCCACTGCCACAGCTCCTCTGTCTCCTGCCTGACATAGCAGAAGTTTCCCCTTTCCATTCCCACGTTCGTCTCACTGCAGAGGGCCGAGGATCAGCCACACTGAGGCTCAAACAAAGCACATGATACACAGCTTTTCATACGATTTGGGAGAATCCCCCTTATGGCTCAAAAATAATAATAGTCAACACAGAACATTTACTGCATTCTAGGTGCAGCTCTAGGTAATTTATGTGCTTTAATACCTTTGCTTCTCACAAACACCTATGAGGTAGAAACCCTTACTACCATATCCCCATTAGACAGATAGAGACACTGAGGCTCAATGAAATTGAATGACTTGCCTCAGATCACAAGCAAGAAAGGGGAGGAGATGGGCTATAAACTCAGAGTCTGGCTCCAGAGTCCATCCCCTTAACCTTTATGCTGCACCGCCTCTGCTGAGCCCAAAGCTTTCTTTATCTTGCCAAGGTCACCAACATGGAACCCAGAGTCAGTTTGGCTGACAGCTTCCTCATACCCTGGACCACCCCTGAGAAGACTGTAGACAATTCTTGTCGGAAGGACCTCATGTGGACATACCAGGAGGAGCTGCCCAACCACCAGGCCTCTCCCTCCAGTCAGGAGGGAGGCCCAGGGGCTCAG
Organism: Miniopterus natalensis; assembly: GCF_054644295.1. Classification (NCBI taxonomy): domain Eukaryota; kingdom Metazoa; phylum Chordata; class Mammalia; order Chiroptera; family Miniopteridae; genus Miniopterus; species Miniopterus natalensis. Next base: position 9,700,117 of record NC_142098.1, read on the forward strand.
AACAAAAATGCAAAAATGAAACCCAGGAATTCCAGTGCTACCTTTGTGAGCGAGCAGGATTTCAGGATGAGCTGGAGTGGTGAGGACAATTACAGCCCATAAGCAGCCTTTCTCCTACATTTGTCTGAAACAAATTCATTACCAAGTTGTTTTTCTGCTCCCTGATCTGTTGCTCCACAAGCTTTTATCATGAATAGCAACACACTTAAATATTCAGCAAGTGCCCTGCAGAGTGCTAAATACCAAAAGCACATGGAAAAGGTCACGCTCTCCATCCCTTCCCCTCCCCCAGGAATTACAGTTTAAGAGGCAAAACCCCAAAGCCGAAATCTACACAGCTGTGGCTAGAAATGTAGAAAAACAGTATTTCTTGCCCTGTTTTGTTTTGTTTTTAACAGTGAATTACTTCTGACTTTGTTGGGTATTATTGGCAAAGGTAAATGACATCGTTAACTCATCTGAACAAAATATAATAAGAATCTAGTGTGTCCGAAGCTCTGTGCTTAGCATAGAAAATGATAAACAGGAGGGCTAAAATAATTCCTACCTTCAAGAAGTTTTCTATCTAGCAGTGGTATAAATTATATGTCTACAAAAATATAGCACTATGTTACTGCCCCGAAAAGGTATATATAAGGAAAGAAATAGCTGATGCCCCTCATTGGGCCCCTGCTACATGTCAGGCACCGTGTCCAGCGCTGGAAGCCTTCTCCCATCCCACGTCATCTCTGCAATAGTCCTGCGAGGCTGGTCTCATTAGCTCCATTTTACAAATGAGAAAATTGAGGCTAAGAGAAGCTGAGTGCCCTAGAAGAGTTGGGATTTAAACCCAAGTCATTCAGACTCCAAAGCCCACAGCAGAGGCATCATTTCACCTCCTGTTTTGCCCCCAAAGAGTGAACAGAATGTTAATAGGGGTGACACAGGCCAGCGCATCCCAAGTAGAGGGAAGAACACAAGGGAAAGGCCGGAGGCAGGGAAGTGTAGGGTGTGTAGGCAAGTTGGGGTTCTGGCTGGATATTAAGGAGGTTCTATTATTTGGTGGCCACTGGCAAGCCAGAATGGTGACTTCTACAGAGGACCTCACATTCTAGGGCATAAAACCACCTTAGAAAGCTCTGGCTTTTTCTGATTTTAAGCTAAATTATGTCCATCTCCCTTGACACTGTTCTTATAACTTTTTTCAGCACAAACAAGTCTTTAGCAATTTGAGGCTGAGCAAACATGGGTTTCAAGGACAGACTGCTTGTCCTTGCATTGGGCTTTCATGCTCTGGTGATACAGATAAAAGGGACTCAGCTGCCCTCCAGCTAATCACTTCTCCCCCCTAGATGAGTAGTCAGAGGAGAATCCAGTTGGTTTGTGGGCATTCCATGGGGACTGGTCTGCAGCATGCCGCATTAATGGGGTATTTGAAGTACGGTCTTCAGAAAGTATGCTTCTATTTGTTGTACTTTGTCACCACCAGAGACTCTGAGCTTCAACCAAAATGAAGAACAGGGTCTGAAGTCCACTTATTGGGTGAAAAGAAGGAGATACGCAGGGGATAGGGCAGGAGGCAGGTTGTGAAAGAGACCCAATCCATGTTTTCAATAATGATTCGCATGTCAACGTTGTTCAGATGATGTCTTATGAGCAGGAGTACTCAGGGTCACTGGGGAGAATGAGCGTGAATTGACCAGATAAATTTCCACAGTGTCTAGAGTGACAGATGAGGGTGACCTCAAAGGTCAAAGGACTTAGATAATAGAATTGTAGCTGGAAGGAACAATGCAGATCACCTGTCATTTTAAAACTGGAGAAGTTAAACCTCAGGGGATGAAAAGTCTTTGTCAAGGTCACAGAGATGGTTGCCCATAGCACAAGATTTGAAGTGTCTTGATTTCCAGGCGAGGGTCTGTTAATGACCTTAGGCTGTCCTCTAGGACAACGTGACTATCAGCAAACGGTAAATGTTTTAAGCTGTCAGAATCCTGAGCGTGGGTGTGGAAGGCGAGGGAAGGTTTCAAGGCGGACACAGAATAATGTGAAGTGGGGTTTAAATGGGCAGAGAGCAGAGGGCATTGCGGCCGAAGGGGGATGCCCTCCACCTGCCCAGGATGTGCCAAGCCTGACATCTCAGTATCAGAAAAAGAAGTCAACAGATTCTTGTGCCAAAAAATTGCTACAGCAGTAAAATTAAATCCCCTTTCCGGAAGAAATATAAACCCTTGTAAGAGATGAGAAATCTAAACCGTTGTGCCTTAGCTTAACTGTTTTAAGAAACCAACAGCTCCTTGGAAGGTTGAAGAGAGAGGGAGAAAACTTGGCTCAAAGGAAGAGTATTTCCTGCTGGCAGCTGTGCACATTTATGAAGCACCCTGACGGCCTCAGCCCCAGCAGGGCAGCCAAGGCAGAGATAGTCCCCCAAAGCTTGGAAAGGCCAGGCCCAGCTTCCCCGGAGACTTACCCATTCACCTGAGTCACCCTAGCTAATGGTGTTCAGCCCACTGGCCCGTAACAAATCTCCCTCTGCCAAAATGGGAGGCAGCCTGTAAAACAATGCAGGTGAAGACAGTGGCTAACATGGAGGAGCAGCTATAGAATGAGTCTGGCTGAAAAGCACAGAACCTATGCTCAAGGCAAGATGATGGCAGGGATGTAAAATACACACAAGGAAGGCTTAAGGTTGGAAAGAGAAATGAACACAGTTGTGCCCAGTTGGTGAGATTATAAGTGCTTTTTTAATCTTTTAAAATAATCTTCATTATAATGATCAGATTTAATTATCTGATTTGTATCAACTGTGCTTGCTTTTCTCCCCAATCTGCCCCAATATATACTAATCTAGTAAAGGAAGAAGGCAAAGCTCTTCATGAGCACTTGCTACCGCATACACGCTTTCCCTAGTACCCTTATTGTATGCCTTATATTATCTCCCTCGGGCCTAATTTCTAACTGCTATTTCAAACTACTGAATCCCCCCTCTCCTTCCTGCCATCTACCTTCCCAAAATATTTACTAGTATTGAAGCCATCCCAGCGCTCACAGTACAGTAGCTAACCTGATAAAGAGAGGTGCCCATAGAGATAGGTTAATCTCAGGATAATATATGTGTTTGATAGCTGGATAGTCTCCAAAGACAGGCTTTGTCAATGCCTTTCCTCTCTGTATACATATGCTATTCCCTCTCTTCATAATTGGGTTGAATTTAGTAACCTGCTTGAGCAATAAAGTGCAATGGAGGTAACATTCTGGAGCTCCTGAGGCCAAGTCATAAGAAACCTTACAGCTTCCTCCTGGTTCTCTTAGAATATTCACTTTTAGGATGCTCTCTTCAGGAACCCAGCTGCCGTGCTGCCAGAAGCCCAAGCCACATAGAGAGCCTAAGTATAGATAATCCAGTCCAGTCAATAAGTGTGGGTAGTCCAACAGCTGGCAGCAACTGACAGCCACATAAGTGCACCATCTTGGACATCCAGCCCAGTCGAGCCTTCGGGTTGACTGCAGCCCCAGCCTCCACATGACTAAATCTGTATGAGAGACCTCAAGGGAAAGACACCCAGTTAAGTTCATTTAGTCCACAGAACCAAAAGAGATAATAACTTGGTGTTTTAAGACATTCATTTGAGGGTGGTTTTATAATGTAGCAATAGATAAGGAGAATATTTTTAAGTACTTTTTTTAAAACTGGGATGACAAAACTTCAGTTTCTGTGGTCCTTTATCTGGCCAAAGATTCTGAAAAGGATTGCTTTTCTGTTCAATCATTTATTTAATCATTCATTCGTTCATCCAACATAAGCATAATGAAGAACACCTCTGTATAAGGCGCTGTGCCAGATGCCAAGGGGCATAGCAAAATGGATGCAAAAACTGTATTTCATCAAAGGCATTATTAATATGTTACATCAAAGTGGCACGAGTACTTGAATTTGGATGCGCCGAGTAAGTAGGATGTGAATATATTCATTTTGGGGTGCAAGGGCATTGAAGAAAATGGGAATGATATGATCAAGGCAAGACCACAGGAGTGAGACAGCAGGGAGGAGGCAAGGGAAGCAGGAGAAAGCCCTCCAGTTTGATTAGAAAGTAAGGAGTCTTCAGAAGAATGGTGGGCAATAGGGCTGGCTGGGAAGGCTGGGATCCAGGCCTTGAGCAGGTCTCAACAGGTGGCAGTCCTCTGAGCCACACTGTCAATATGTCCCTAAAGGCCAAGGTCAATGTGGTGTATGCTCTCTGCCATAGGCCAGTCACTGATTGTTCTCAGGTGCACGCTCACTGCTTTGCTGAGAGACTAAAGAATGCAAGAAGTCTACATAAATCTCCAAGGAATTCAAACTGCACATCTTTCAGTGTATAAAGTGTGCTCCCCCCCCCCCCCCCGCACTGCATTTATGAGCTTTAGCACAGGCCACACATTCACCACCCATTAATATTGACGATGAGCCCATGAAGATGCTATTAGGAGAGCGCATGATCACCGCTCAGAGTTAATGGGTGAAAGAATCAATCCCATTTCAACCTCTGGGAAAAGCTGAATGAAGTTGGAACTGAACAAGGGTTACAGACATTGCCCCCCAAATATTAGCTGATCTGAATTCCTAACTCTGCTGGTAACTTGGGTTAGTTGCTTTCCCTTTCCCTTCCTGAGCCTCAGCTCCTCCACAGTGTAGAGCATCTCTGAGGTTGCTATAAGTCCTGACAGTTCGTCATTCTGTGGAGAGAGACACGTTAAGTGCAATGAAGAAGAAGGGTGAAGTGTGGCCTGACTCTCACACATCTGCCATCAATTCCAAACACATCCATAGAATCCTGATCAAGTCCTAATGGCATCAGTGTTCAGTTAGTGCCCTGCATGACTTAGTGGTCGGCTGAGAGTAAGATCTAACCTCAGATCCCCATGTAGCTCCCTTTCCCCCAGGGCATCTGACGATCCGGATTCCAAGTTTCTCCCTGTATATCTCATTCTGGAGGTCATTCTTCATTATTGCGTGCTTACATGTAATACACTTAGATTGAGCCTCATGAATAAAACGCTGTCAGAATTCACTAGGAAAAGGGAAAGTCTCTGCATCAGATTTTTTTCTCGCCCTTCTTAAGAACGTAATGTAACTTCATTTCGACACACCATAAATTTACTTCAATGAGTTGGGAAAACGATGTTCAGTTTCTCGTTAATATTTAAATAGCTCATTAAGAGCTGCATTTTACTATAACCAAGAAGTTATGAAGCTCATGATACAATGAATTACCAGCTGAGTGCTCTCAGTTCTTTAATTTGAGGAGACAGGAGTAGTTTTATTTAAGATCACATGAAACTTCACAACAATGCAGTTCCCAATATCCATCTCTAGGTGTGAGTACTGAGATGTGCTTCCCGCAACACCAATAAGGCCTCCTTGCCTCAGAAGCTGAGGGGCAGATGGAGGAGTACCCTTTGCTAGCACTAGGATGTGGTCAGCCCATGTTGCTTCTGAAACGATGTTCCCTCCGCCATTTCCATGGGTTGCCATCCTTACCTGTGTCAGCTGAGTTTTCACCATGAACCACCTCTCTCTCTTGCTGAGCAACCCGTTAGGATTCAGGAAAGAAAATTGAGGATGGCACTAGGGCCCCACTACTCATCTGTTCTGACCTGTGGGAAGTAATGGTAAAATGGGCCACCCAAACAAAGTTGACTTTGGATCCCCCATTTTAATGTTTTCCTGGATATATGCCCAAAAGCTTCATTCTCCTTTTTCCTTTGAGTGGGTAAAAGTCTGAGTAAGCAAGGGTAGGACTTGGGGCAAAGATAATTATGTAGAAGAAAGAAGGTCTTATCCTGAAAACCAAGATGCAATTCCAAGAATCAAGAAAGAGCGGCTAACATATGGGAGGCTGACTGACTGGGTTCAAATCCCAGCTCTTCCACTCACTATCAGTGTGATGTTAGGCCACGTTACTTAACCTCTGTGTCCGTGGGTTTCCTCATCTACAAAACAGGCGGTATAACTGTGCTTAGCATGTGGGGATACTGGGACGATTAAATGACATGACACATATGAAGCTAGAGTAGTTCCTGGCTCATGTTCCATGTTTGCTATTTTATTGTTATGGGGAGGGGGGTTCTGTAGCTACCAAGAGAGCCATAAAATTGAGCTGGCCCCACAGCTGCTGGCCTTTGAGTAGACTGTGGCTAAACAGTGAGAATAACCTTCCCAGGTCCTCTCCACTGCGGAACTACCCACGTCATGAACAGCTCCTGACCTCAACCCTCTCAACTGGGAAAGGGGAGTAAGAAGTAAGAGTTGGGAACAGGACCTGATACACGTGGGACAATGACAAAAGCAACGACTGGACAGTCAAGACACATGGCTCCAGTCCAAGTTCTGGCTTGGCTTATACATGTGATCCCTGCAGTGGCTGACCTCAACGGCCTCCACGATCCCTCCCAGATCTAAGACAGGGACACCTAGAGTGCAGCACCCGTGTCCAACACCACACTCTTGGGAAGTGATTTGCTGGCCACCATGGCTGCTGTGCCCTTTGAAAATCCTGAATGGTAGCCCTCATGCCTGCTTCATCACACAAGATTGGGCTTATTCCAGGTCTTAGCTGCCTCCAATTCATACCTGCCTCTGACTTAAGAAGAAATGATGGCGCTGGAAAGTTTATGTCCTTTACATCTGCGACATTTATGGAATCCTCACCTTCCTGAATACTCGAAAGTCTCTGGGACCCCGTGGATCACAGCCTAGTGATCACATCCTTTTTTGCCTTCAGTAAGGTTAGCTTTTTTCAAGGAAAACTCTGAGATAACTAAAAAATACTTGCTTTTCTGCCTTTCCCAAAATGACAGCATATTTTCTGGGTTATGTCAGTTCACTGAGCTGTCAAAGACACTTTAGAGAAATTAAATGTTCTTCATGGATGGTGATGCCATACACTTCACACACACACACACACACACACACACACACACACACACACACACACTGCCCTTTAAATCGCCATATAGTAAGAGTCAGTAAAAGATGAAGGGTTGGAGTGCAGGGAGAGAATAATTTTTTTATATGCTCTCATTCATTCTTCCTCCAGGTTGAATCTATGGGCTTTAAAAATCCAGCTGAGTCCTGATTCTTATCTGCATCAAGTTGAGTAAAATATCTGGCAATCAGAATTCAGTAAGAAACTTTGCTGAGTGGGCAAAAAGGACAGCAGACCAAACTCGGTGCTTCCCCTGCTCTCCTGTCTCAGAAACACTAACGGTCCGCACAGTGACAAAAACGGACGTAGAGTGACCTCCTGGCACTTGTACTATCATGTGAATGTCTTATTTTGGGAGCTTTAATGAATTTCAGGCAGGTGAGCGATAGCCTTCCCACATGTTGAGCTTACATCAAATGTTTCCTGACTGACTGATGTCTTCTCTCCTTTTATAGGCTCCCTGGAGGAGTAAACCCAAATGAAAAGAATAAGGCACAGTTTCTACTTAATCAGACATGTTTCCTATAAAACTAGAATTCTTTGTTAAAATATATAAGTATAGGCATTAATTTGAATTAGCATAAATGCCATACTTAAATGGGCTGCTTATTTCAAACTGGGATACATAGACATGTAGGTGTTATCAGGTGCTTTGGTCACTGAGACTTAACTTTCTGGAGGGATTATTTAAGCCAGAGGGTCTTTATCTTATGGATAGTCCTGGTATTTTGAGAATCTCTTGAAAGTTATCAACCCCTCCCTGTAGGAACGCATCTATAAGCAACATGCTGCTACATTTTGAAAGTGTACATAGATTTCTAGAAGCCGTTCATGAACCTCTCTCCTCCCCACCCCAGGACCTATGGACCCTGACTCGGTTTCACCCCCAGTCCGAGCTTAGAAACGTGGCTTCTCCTCCCTTGAGTTTTTGTAACATTAGCGTTAGAGCAAAGCCCCTTCCTCAACTCAAATACTGTTTCAGGTTCTCAGATTTGGCAATGGTTGGCATCAGAAGCTCACATACATTTTCCTTTATCATGGTTTCAACTGCCCTAGCAAACATTTCTTCCAATTTAAGGGAGGATGAGTCTTTGTTTTGCCTTCTGACCTGAAACCTATTTATTTCTTTCACCTTATAGCCAAGAAAAGAGAAAATTGTTAAACAGTAACAAGGTATTGAAAATCTTCACAAAAACACATGATTTCCTTTCCTCTTATTAGGAGAGGCTAATTTTTCCTTCTTTTTGACAAACATATTTAAAGTTCCCACTCCTTCCTAGTCAAGAGTCTGAACTGTGGGCATACATGCTTACTGTTTTTTCTCAGGGACTCTCCTGTGACATAAGCTCTGTTGCCTTTGGGGCAGGGCTTCGCCACCACCATCTTCTAAAGCAGGGATGGGGAACCTTGTTTCTGCCAAGGGCCATTCAGATATTTATAACATCATTCGCGGGCCACACAAACTTATCAGCTTAAAAAGTAGCCTGCTGTATTTGGTCAAACATTTAATTAACTCGCCCCTAATGGGATGGCTGGAACTGCTCCTCCCTGGTGAGGCTTTGGCAGGGCCAGACCACATGATTTCACCGGCCGTATACGGCCCACGGGCAGGACATTCCCCACCCCTGTTCTAAAGGAACAGTACCTCTTTACACAGACTAGAGAAAGGGTGTTGAACAGATACGCTCTCTTTGTTAGGCTGGAAATCCTCAAATCTGATGTCCAAAGAGGTTATTCAGGCCATTCAAATTGAACATGGAGAAGTGAAGCTCAGTGCACTAGGTTTCTCGTCTGTAGAAGAAACAAGGCTGCGGACTGCAGCACTGACTTTGCGGGGTTGCAATGAGGATTCAAGGACATACTGTGTGGGAAGCGCCTGGCCCAGCACCTGTCACACGCCAGCTGATGGAAACTGTTCAACGGGCGCAAGCAGGGGAAACTGTAGCACCCTGGACAGCTCCTTGGTCAGCCACTTGGACAGGGTCTCCCAGCCTAGGGGACAGTCGCCTCATCCAGCATCCTTTCCCTACGGAGAAGGACCACCTGGTTCTGAAAGGAACGGTGGGCACTTAGACAATCTCTGGCTTTCCGCAGCAAGGAAACCATCCTCCCTCTCTCTCTGAAGGTGCATTACACCAGACAAAGGGATCTAAGTGCTCAGAGGTCTCGTGGGAATAGATGCTTTAGCTTCCTTTCCGCATCCTGTGCCTAAGTCCCCAGCTGACCATTCCTCATAGATCCTTCTTCCTTCCAGGCGACTACGGGGCTCTGTTTTGACTCCATCCCTAAAGTCTGTGTTTCTTCATTAACATCATTTCTCAGGGAAAATAATCCGGCCCCTTCCGGGTACCTTCTTTTAGCCTGATTTGAGGGTTTCAGGGCAATTTTCTATTACATTTAGGATAGCCAGGTCCTACAAGTGAAAATACCAGCCAAGGCACTATCTTTCCAAATAAAACACTGATTGAATGTTAGCAGGTTTCTTTGTCACAATGGGACAGGAGCCGTGAGGGAGGTTGAACAAACATGGACATGCTCTTTGATGACAGTCATCGGCTGCCTGAGTTCCTGTCGTGCTCATCCACGTGGCTGCCCACATAAGAGCATGTGCATCTACACCCCATTCCTCCACCCCTCCTCCAAGGCAGGGTTCTTGGCTCCTCAGTGCCAGCATCACTTGATGGCAACACTGGTGGGCTCTGTAGTTTTGCTTCAATTGTCCCTGATTATAAGTGGCTCTAAACACTTCTGTTTCCAGCTACTCTGCCTCCTACCAAACTAGTTCTGTTAGTTGTTAGAAGTGTATTATTTATCAACTTTCCCTAAGACAGGTCTTGTTACTATTTCCCTGAACAATAGTAATAGCCTCATGTCTGTTTTTCCACCTTTTTTCCCACCTTCAACCCAAAGCTCTTGAAGAGAGCTTTGTTTACTGGATGGGGCAAGTGGTCAAGAAGTTAACATCACTTCAGCCAAGCAGAGCCCAGAGCCTAGCTGCAGGGGGCTGAATTTTCCAACTAGCTCTTTCTTCCACCCTTGACCAAAGGGACTGATGGGAGTTATGATGTGGTTCACTTCAGAGAAAGAATGTGTGACCTGAGGGAAGTCAGCCAAGCCTCTGCCTGAGGCAGAGCTGCCTGGAAACTGGAGCTAGGAACGTGAGGATGGAAAAGGAGGGGTGGACAGGTGAGCACTGATGAGGTTCTCTCAGACTCTGATTATATCAGTCAGAGTCCCAGAACCCACAGATTGGATGATTCGAGAAAAGTGCAATAAAAGGACCCTTCTCAAGAGTGTGGCAAGGCATAGAAAAACCATAGGGGTGGTGCTATGTCCTGGGGTTTGCAATAAGAGAGGCATCACCACTCCTAGGTCTGAGGGCCAGGGAAGGAGTGGGGAACCTGGGGACAGAGAAGCTGTCTGATAAGAGCAATGACCATCAGTCAAGGGACACAGCTGGCCCATGGCAATCTTGGAGCAAGTTTGTCAAGGGAAAAATATTCTAACTTCATTCTCCTTTCTCCTGCTAATCTACTTCCTAGCCCTATAGACTTTCTTATTTAAGGAAATCCATTGATGTCATTTATAGAGGCCAGCCTCCCCAGGCACAGGGCAGGATGAAACAGGGTGTAGGGTGGATCTGTAGGGGCAAAGGGAAGACAGCTATGAGTCAGAGTCATGGTCTAGCCATAGTCAACAAAGCACAGACTTTCAGAGCATGTTATGGACTGAATTGTGTCTCCTCGCCCCCAAATTCATATGCTGAAGCCCTAACCCTCAGTGTGACTATATTTGGAGATAGGGCCTGTACAGAGATAATTAAGATTAAATGAGGTTATCAAAATGTGTCCCTAATCCAATAGGACTCATGGTCTTATAAGAAGAAGAGACACCAGGGATGCGTGCACACAGAAAAAAGGCCATGTGGGAGCACAATGAGATGGCCATCATCTACAAGCCAAAGACAAAGCCCATAGGAGAAACCAAATCTGCCAACACCTTGATCTGGACTTCTCACCTCTAAAATTGTGAGAAAATAAGTTTCTGTTGTTTAAGACACCTAGTCAGTAGTATGTTGTTATGGCAACTCCAGCTGATGAGTATAGAGAAAGAGGGAACCTTAGGAATTGTCCCACCTGACACTCTTAATTCATAGAAGAGGAATCTGAGCAGCAAGAAAGGCCGTACTTTCCCCAAAACATCGTGGTGATTTAGAGGCAGAGTTTGGGCTAAAAGCCAACCTAACAGACTTCCATGCCAGGACCCCAACAAAAACCCAGGAACTCCAACCTGGTGATTAAGAGTTAAATTCAACTTGGAGATGTATTTTGTCAGACTTGCATCCAGTGTTGGGTTTTAACAGAATTAGTTTCCAACTCTGAAATATAAGATTTCACATTAATATCTAGATGTTCAACTTCTCTTTAAACCTCAGAAGATCTGGCAACTCGGGGCCCACATTCTAGCATGGCTGTAAGCATCCTGAGCTAAGCTGCATCTGTCCACTTCTGAGGCATCCATACCAATCGGCCTACCATCATGACTCCTTTACTAATTTAGTTACTGTCTGGCCCCAATACGCACTGTGATTATCAGCCCCGACTGACCACACCAAGCTATTTCAACGGGAACACACATGGATATCAGCAACTAATCGATAAGCTAACCCTCAGAGGAAATACATGCAGCCAGTCGAGATTTTGGAAACAAGAGAGTTAAACTGTGAAGTCAACCCACAGTTGTGCAAAACAGAGGTAGGGTGAGTTATCTTAAAGAGATGAATGTAACCAGGTATGCAATACAGGACAGGAATCTGACTGTAAACCTGATACAACTAAAGAAAGAATGTGTCAATGTGTGGGGTTGGTCAACCATGAAAACTTAGAAAGTAGAGTCAAAAGCAAAAACGTGATAACCACCAAGCACATGGTTCCATTCAGGAAGAGAGGGATGTAGTCAGAAATACAGCCTGAGCCATCTCAGGACAGGTCAGATGCACTGTGCAATGAGTGCATCGCCACAGCAACCATCTGAGTCCTCTTTCTCTACCTGCTCTGGGTCCATGCTCACCAAACCACCTCCTAAGACACCGGTTCCCATGTAGAAAAGTTCTAGGCCCCCGCCATGCCCCCAGAGATGGGTGGGTACTAGTTTCCTTGCACTTCCACATACTAGCTTTCTGATTGATTGTATCAGTTTGGAAAGCTTTACAGGGCTCACGCCTCTGAAGATCAATATGACTCTCTGTGACCTAAAAAATCTAGTTTCTGAACCTGTGAGACTGAAAGCCAGATGTTCCCCTGGAGGCCTCTTGGGAGCCAGCAAGCTGGCCTTCTGGCAAGTTTCCTCTCTCTCCCCTCCCCTGTCCCCATGCATATGGCAAGAACCCCATCTTTGGCCATATGGTTTTACTTCAATATAATAACAACACATAAGCAATTTAACAGGGGTCTTCTGGACACAATGCCTTAATGAAAAGGAGAAACACTTTGATATGCACGTCCACATGTGGCTATTTAATTAAAATTAAATAAAATTAAAATGCAGTTCCTTAGTCGTACTAGCCACATTGCAAGTATTTGATAGCTACATGCAGCTAGTGGAAGCTGTATGGGACAGCTCAGTTATAGGCCATTTTATCATTTCAGAAAGTTCTTAGGACAGTGCTGATGCTGATGACGGAATTCAGATAGGAGGGGGAGATAAGTGTGAACAGAAGCACTTTCTGAAGGCTCTCAAATCTTACCTCTTAGTTTTCCAGACGCTGCACCTATAGGTGAGGCCTGGCCACTTGCAGTCAGAGTGACTGACAGGAGTGGCCGGAGGTTCAGGTCAGCCTCCCAGAAAGAGAGAGAGGTTCAGGTTATGCCCCAATAGCCCCCCAAGTAGGTCTGAGCTGGGAGGCAGTTCTTCACAGAGGCTGCATTACTCTGGCAGCTAAGTGCCTGCAAAATGCTAACCCTTCGACCAAGCTCCAAACACCTCTTTGCCAAGACCTGATACTCACTGAAACTCCAAAAAGGGGGTCGCAAAGACAGATAAAGACCAAACACTCTTACCCAGATGACCCTGCACAGACTTCCCTGCCAGTTAGCTCATTCATTCCACATCAGAACTTGGTGAAGACGGCATGGCGGGATGACTAAGGCCATTTTACAGATGACAGAGAAGCTCAGGGGATTTCGATAAATTGTTCTTGGTAGAAGGCTGAAGAGTTTTCATGAAGCCACGATTTGAGTCTTAAGTCCCCAACCCCTGGCTTAGTGCTTCTGCTTCTTAGAACATGTTGCCTCTAGAACAAATTCCCAACATTTCCAACCACCTGCCCAAGTCGCACAGTTCTGGGACACACGGTATGAAACCTGGAGGATAGAAGGATGTCTCTGTACCACTAGCCTCTTGATGGCAAAGCAATGAATGAGAATAACAGAGGAGGCCCAGCTTAGACTAAGGGGGGATGGGAGTGGGAGACGGGGGGTAGGCAGGAGGTAGAGGGAAAGAGAAGCTTGGGAAACACACTTCCCGTATTACAGGAGCTCTGCTTTCCAATCCATAGTGTGGGAATGATGCTACTTGTCTCTTTCCAGCCACATAGAGATGAGAGAACCACAGAGTGAAATCATAGATGAGAAAATGGGAAGATGGTAAGAAGCTCAGAGAATTATACATCTTCTGCTTCTCAGAACCCAAACACAAGTAAAGCTAAAATAAACAGACTTTTTTTTTTCTCAGCCTTTTACGTTCGTGAAAGAAATAAATGTCAAAGAAATCAAGCTTACATCAGTCAGATTATATATAAAATTTCCCCCAGGAGTCCGCATGTCAGCAGAGGTCCAGCTCAGCCTCCTATACTCGCCCAGTTGGAGTCCTAAATAATGAGAATTACTCATAATGAAGTAACAAGGCCCTAGCAGACAGTGATGGTCCTGAGGAAGCAGTCCTTAGATTTTATACAGCAGATTTCACTGTACTATAAGTATCTGGACATTAGTAATCTGTGTGTAGATGACAGTCTTCTTTTAACAGAATATTACATTTTTCTCATTATTCTGAATGATGAGGATTTTCTTTATTACTGAAAAATCATTTGGGTTTGCCATTGATTTTTCTAAAGAGGGCATATAATGGAGAGAAATTCCATTTTCCCTGAATTTTAACTTTTGGTTTAGTCTTGTGTTTCATATTATATGGGTCACCATGGACAATGCTTTAATAATATGGAATGTGGGAAGTGTCACCTATTGATAGGCTTCCAGAAATAAAAGAGAAAAACAGAAAAAGAAAGAAAAAGTGTGTGTGTTAGAAAAAGAGAGAGAGAGATACAGAAACAGAGAGAGAGATACAGAAACAGAGAGAGATACAGAGACAGAGAGAAACTGAGCCAACTATAATGCATCTTCCAGTAAATCCCATACCATCAAGTTCCCACCTGTGAGTGAAAAGATTTCTAAGCCCCCCAGAGAGTCTGCAGGGCTTGATCCAATTCTCACAAAGCAAGAGTCTACATATATCTAATAGCTTCCCAGTCATGCCAATTCCAATCTAAAAGAGTCTCCCTGAAGCAAAGGCAGGGCAAGTAGCTGACGAGACCAAACTTTATTGAGTGTAATGCTGTCTAGAGCAATTCTCCAGGTAATATTTCTCAGCTTTTCAGATGGTTCTCATTTCAGCTCGAACCTATTGATCTCCTGCCAGATAACCTGGGCAGCTATGTGTGCTGTTTACTGAGGTGTTTTGATCAGTACCCTGTATTAACTACCCTTCAGCCAAACAAGGGTCCTTTTCTTTCTCACTTCTCTGGTTTCCCCCTTCCCTTGTCATTAGAACAGATGTACACCTGGAGGTTTGTATTACCTTTCCAGGGAAGTGACTCTTGTCCTAAATTACCTTCTATGGTCTAAATGTTTGTGTTCCCTTCTGCCCAAATTGATACGTTGAAACCTAACTCCCAAGATGATAGTGTTAGGAAGTGGGGTCTTTGGGAGGTGATTAGGTCATGGGGGTAGCTGCCCAAGAAAACTCTTCTTGCCTCCAAGTGAAATATTATATATAGTGCTGAAAGCCTGGAATCCAATCTTAAAGATTTAGAGAAGTTGTCCAGCCAGGTTCATTGTTTTACAACTGTCATTTGTTCGAAAAATCTTCTTGTCTAACTTAAGCCCAGCTTGCTGCATTTAAGCTTGTTTCCATTAATTCTGTACTCGAGGAGCTGAAACATGGTGACTCCATTAGTAATGACAAGCACAGTGGGTTAAAGGCAAGAAGATGAATTTTCATCTTGATTCTGCTGCTGTTAGTGGGACCTGAGGCAAATCTCTTCATCTTTCTATGCTTCTCTTAGCCTTTGGTTATTTCACCAGAAGAAAATTACTGTTTTTGTCTACCAAAAAATCATATTTATTCCAGGGGAAGAATTTCTGATGATTACATTATATAAGTATAAAGTTTCTCAAGGTATGCTTGAAGATAATCATTAAATACTTCCTCCTACCAAGCCATTTATTTAACATGGTCTAACCCTACTTGACTCAGTCTTTCCTCAAAAGCTTTGTTTTCAGCTTTCTAAATTTTTCTCCTGATTCTCACCAAGATGAATTTATTTTTCATGAACTTTTTTAGTATTATTTCTAAGGAAAGCAATCTTAGCTGTTTAAAGCATTCCTGGGTATTTTTGCTCTGAACACTCTGTCGGAGCAGTTAAGCCACTTGTGATTTCCTCTTCAATTCAGTAACAACAAATTCTCTTGCATTTTCTTCATCTGAGAATGTCTTAATTTTCCCCTTCAGTCCTGAAGGATATTTTCACTGGGTATGGGATTCTGGGTTGGTAGTTCTTTTCTTTCAGTGTTTGAAAAAATATACTCTCACTTTCTTCTGGCCTTGGTGGTTTAATATGAGAAATCTGCTGTTATTTTATTTGTTTTCTCTTGTAAGGTATCATCCTCTAGCCCCTCTCAAGATTGTTCCTTTATCGTTAATTTTCATAAGTTTAACTATTATGCATCTTGCCATGGACTTCTTTAGATTGTGGTTTACTCCGCTTCTTGGATCTATAGGTTTATGTCTCTTGCCAAAATTGGGATGTTTTCCACCATTATTTCTTTGAGTGCTTTCTCAGCCGCAGCCTTTTCCTCTTCTTCTCCTGGGATTCTGATGACATGAATGTTAGCTGTTTTATCATAGTTGCACAGGCCACCAAGGTTCTGTTTGTTGCTTGTTTTCAGTCTATTTGCTCTGCTATTCTGATTGTTTACTTATATTGTTCTATCTTCCAGTTCACTGATTCTTTCCTTTGTCTGCTCCATTCTGCTGTTGAGCCCACCCATTGAGCTCTTTCCTGCAGTTATTTTTTCATTTTCCTTTTGGATCTTTTTTATATGTTGGGTTTCTTTGCTGAGACTTTCGATTTTTTCATTAGTTTCAAGTATATTCATAATTGTTCATTGAAGCATTTTTATCATGGCTATCTTAAAATCTTTTTCAGATAACTATAACATCTCTGTCATTTCAGTGTCGGCATCCATTGTCTTTTATCACTCAGTTTGAGAACTTCTTGGATCTTGTAATAACAAGTGATTGTCTATTGAAACCTAGACGTGTTTGTGTTAAGTTATAACACTCTGGATCTTATTTATACCTTCTGGTTTAACTGGCTTTCTCTGACACCACTCCAGCAGGGAAAGGGGTGGCACCTGCTTGTTTCTTCCAGATAGAGATAAAAGCAGCCTTCCCACTCAGCCTTTGTTGACAAAGTGGTGGGAGTGAGGAAGCTCCTTGTTACTAAAAGGCAGTGGCAGGAGCTCTGTCTCTCTACATGATCTCCCTTAACCCCATGGCAACATGGCCTCATCACAGCTGGGTGATGGTGAAACCCCTGACTCTCCATTAGACCTCCTCTGGCACCCCTTTCACAGGGAAAGAAGGGAAGCCTCATTACTGCTAGGGGGAGGCAAAAGTCCAAACTCATAAGCTCTCCAAGTGCTCTCCATTGATACTGTAGTTGAAGAGGGGAGGAAGGGGAAGAGCAGGTCACCAGGTCACAGGGATGAAAGTTCCAGTTCTCTACTTGGCTTTATCTGACAAGTAGCTCCTCATGAGGCAGGTAGCCCAAGCTACTCACTTGGCCCGTGGTGGCATGTGTGAGGGTGGGACCATAGTTTTTCTATGGTGTTTAGCCAGAATGTAGATTGGTAATTGTCTGAAAGTATTCTGTCTTGCTAGGCTGTCCCTTTCCTGGTATTTTGGACTGAGAGAGCTGGCTTTTATTGGGGCTTTGTGCTTATTGGTACTTTTGGGTTCTAAATTCTTCAGTTTCAAACCTGGATATGTGATGTATAAAGAAAACTCAGGGAACTCACCACTGTGTTGCTCCTTGGGTCCCCAAATCCCAAACCAATCTGTCCCCTCTCCATTTTTCAATCTTCTTGTGCTTGTGTTATATATACTATGCAGGTTTTTAGTTGTACTTAGTAGGAGTAATAGGGGAAAGTAAAAGGTCTACTACTCCATCTTTCCAGAGGTGGAAATCACCCACAGTGCAGCTTTAAAATTTGAGTTTATTGACAATATTTAAAAAACAGATTTCAAATAAAAATACAGAGATCTGGCTTCTCTTAAAAATTGGAATATTTGGCAATACTGAGTTTATACTTCAGAATAGAGTTGCATTTCCAATATGATCATCCACTAGCCACATATGGCTATATAAGTTGAAATTTAAATTAACTAAAGTTAAGTAAATTAAAAATTCAATTCCTCAGTCACACTAGCTACATACAACTAGTGGCAACCATATAGAACATTTCCATCATTGCAGAAAATTCTCTTGTACAGGGGTTGTACTTGATGGGGGCTTGTACATGATGGGGGCACATGATGGGGGCTTGCCTCTTCCAGTTTGCTAACTCCCCACCACTTGATAACATATTAGGTCATGCCATTCATTTACTTCACATGCTGACAAATTTTTGTTTACAATCCTTGGCTTAAAGGGTCACTAGGATTTTCAGCTTCTGGAAACACAGAGGCAGCCATAGCAGGTAGTGAGCACAGAAGGAGTGATGAACGGAAGAGGAGTAGCTGTGGTCCAGGAAAGTCAAGGCAGT
This sequence comes from Miniopterus natalensis, assembly GCF_054644295.1. Lineage (NCBI taxonomy): Eukaryota > Metazoa > Chordata > Mammalia > Chiroptera > Miniopteridae > Miniopterus > Miniopterus natalensis. Next base: position 9,718,169 of record NC_142098.1, read on the forward strand.
TAGGTTTGGATAGAGAGTGGGAGCAGAATCGGGGAAGAAAAGTGATGTAAAGATTAAAGCCTTGGCAGAAAGGTGAGAAAATTATAGTCCCCACCTTGCTTCTAACTAGCTTTGGGGCTGGGCTAAAAAATTAGCCAACCTCACCTTGTCCCACTTTTCCTTTTGATCTCTGCTCCAGCTGAGTTGGCTTTCTCTCAGATCCTTACATGTCCCAAGCAGCTTCCTTCTTCGAGACCTTCGTACTATCAGTGCCTCTGCCTGGACCACTCTGCACAAGGAGTTTCACCCCACATCCTGGACAACTCCCCATAACCAGCTGACCTCAGAGAACTTTCCTGGAACCTTAACCAAGTGAGGTCCCAGCCATTTGTGCTCACAGTGCCAGGTTCAACTTCATGGCACTCATCACGTGTATATTCGTCAACCCCTGGAGTGGGTACTTAGCTGCTTGTCTCCCCCACGAGGCCCAGGACCATTATAGCTCTTTTGTTCACTGCTGTGTTCTCTCAACTAGCAGAGGGGCCGGCACAGAGTAAACACCAAGCAAACGTTGACTGCATAAAGAAATGAAAGTTCTTTAGACCTCAGTTTCTGCATCAGCAAGTTGAAGTAATAGCAACTACTGCCCCTGCATTATAAACAGATTAGGAAGCTCAAGCAAGATACAAAGATTATTTTAAACTTTAAGACCAAAAAACTATAAACATTTTAAGCATTGAATGGAGAGCTGTTAAGTGTTAGTTATCAACCATGAGACTCTGGTGACGCTGTTAAAAATGGATACACTTTAGAATTCAGGGGCTAGGTCATAAGCTGAAGCCCCAGAGTTGTGAGAAAGTGGCTAAACAGTGCTGCTATGAACGTTCTCTTGGCGATATCTGATTGACTGCCGAATGCTTTGCTTGGTGTTAACTATCTTGCAGCTTATTTTAATCTAAAGCCTCATGAAAATACATTTTATGTTTTAGTTAATCACCTCCAAGTCAATCAAAGAGTGACAAACTTTCTAGATTAGACCTTAGTTTCCCCATCTGTTAAATGAGAATAATAATTGCTGTTCTGTTTAACTCACAGGTTTGTGAAGACCAACTGAGACAACTAATGGGAACACAATTGACAAATTACTGTGTGCTGTGCAAAAGTGCTGTGTTCTTATCTGCAAGCAGTACTTGGGCTCCTTCCCCAAGGCTGCTGTGTTTGCAGAAGTGAAAGGATTGGCCCAAGGCCAACATGGGCTTTACCTTTAAAGAGAATTCCTCGGAGCAGCACTGGGAGACTTCTAAATGCTGACCCCAGTAGGGCCAGGAAGACAAATGCACTGAGAGCTTTGCTAGCACCTTCCCTCATCTTTAGACCCTGCCTTGGAAGCCTTGGGCAATGACTGCCTCTGACCTACAATCAAGCACCTACAACCAAGCACCAGGTGCTTTTGCTGTACAACCTAGAGCTAAGAATGTCCAAGGCAGAGTGAAATGACGCCAAGAGGGGTGGATCAGCTGAGCCTCGCCACAGGCACAGCCTTTTATTTTACCTTTGCGTCCCTGCCCCCATTTGAGACAAGGTGAGGCAGGCACACCAGCAGCATTCACCTCTGTACAGCAGAGGGCAGTGGTGCCCTCATGGAGGTCCACACCCAAGCTGGTCTGGAGGGGCCAAGCGAGCCCTGTGGATATGTGCACAGGTCAGCAGCTCAGGAGCACGGCCCTGGCCCTCTGATCCTTAGAATTAGTCCTGCCGATCCTCCTGCTGCCCACCCATGACCCCCTCCCTACTCCAGCCCAAATAAACACACACAGGCACAGACACTCACACATACATACATAATCACATATATATACACACACATACACACAGCGGGAATTTTCCAAATTTATCCCTACAAAATACTGTAGCTTAAGCCATTTAACATCTATATTGAACAAAACAAGAGGGGATTCTTGTCTAAGGTAGGGAAACCTGCAGGTTTTTTAACTAAGGAAATAGATGAGCCCATTTCACCAGGAAGCCAGGAGTTGGTGTGACGGAGTGGCCAGGATGCTGTTGTCTAGGGACTGAAGGACCCCATTCCAGCCCCAACTCTGCCACTGTTTGATGGGACCTGAGGCCCGTCACTTCTCTCCCTGTGTTCCAGTTGCCTCTAATGTGAAATGTGATGTCAGCCTCAACATTCCATGACCACTTTCACTTCTGTGGCTCTGTGCTTCCCCTAACCCCCATTGCTTTCTTCATCTTTCTAATGGAAAACAGCGGAGGTTCCCCCCTCAGTCCCTCAGAAAAGGAGGTGCTCAAGTACAGGAAGCCTGTTGGACCAGGCGAGCTCCCTTCCTCCCTTCCAAAGGTACTTAAAATGAGTGTAGGCACTGGTAGGTTGCAGGGCATGGTTTTAAGGTATGTGGGTTTATTTGACTAAATTAGAAATCAGGAAAGAGGTCAAAGGAAGTCAGATAATGATTTTAAAGGGAGCTGAATTCATTCTGTCTTTTACTTCTGTCGGTGGGATCCCATAGGAGGCTGAGTGGAGTTGGGATATTAAACCTGCAGGCTTTTGCTTTAGGAAATAGGCTTTAGAAGGATGGGCTGAGGGAAGCAGGGCCAGGTTTTAGCAAAATTATGAGGTCGGTGACATTTCTGTTCTGTGTTCCTCCCATCGAGGGCACTTTGATGACCCATTTTTGGGACAGCCATCCAATGGCTTCGTGGCAGACACAACTCCCTCCTGACTACTCTCAGGCTCATTCTTCCCATCCCCACAAAACTGCCCTGGTTAAGTCTAGTTCTCTAGATGTCACCTGATTTCAATGTAGGAAAATGCCTTTGGGTCCCTAAAAGCTACTTTGTTTCAACAAATAGGTGTTCCTATCTACATGGGGCCAGATCTACCGAGGGGACAAAATAGGACATGGTCCTGCCCTCAAGAGGCAGCTCCAAGGGTGACACTTCTGTTCCCTGACAATTCTAGGCCTCGAACTAAACCACTCGAGGTAGACTTGAGATCCAAGTTGGCTTTGGGCCTGCCCTTCCACAGTCCGCAGTCGTCCAGAGGAAGCGAGCATCCTGCCAGTGCCTGTGCTCTACCATCTCCTTCGCATATTGAATCAAACATCTGAACCCAAGGGCTCACCACGTCTTCTCCATTTCCAATCACAGGGTTCAAATGTCTTGCTTATTGATAATGCATTTGGAAAACTGTTTTCTTCTTTCTCTCGGGGAATTGTGTAAAATGTCCATTTCCTCAAATCAAATCATTTCCAAGAGAATTAGCCAATTTGTTGACTTATTAAAAAAAACAGCATAAGGGAAGAGATGGCTTGGACTCTGCAGGAGACAACCAAAAAAGTAATTCTTCACAGATTTTTTAACTTTCAAAGCACAGTGTCCTATTGTGAGGGAGCAATAACAATGCTGCCCTGTTTGCAACTGAAGCAACTGGTTTCCCCTCTGTCACTCAGAAGACCCGGGTAATCACTGTCTGTCATTTCTGAAGGTTCGAAGATGGAGCCTTCCTAACAGAGCTCACGTCTGTGAGTGTTACCATGGTACTGCTCTTAGTGTGCTGAGTATGGCCCAGAGGACTGAGCAGTCATGCCCAGTGGCTCTGCCATGTATGTTAAGTGGGAGGCACCTGGGATGCCAGGCTTTTCAGCAGAACCCCATAAAGGGGATGAGACAGGACACCAGGAGAATGGGTTCTAGTCCCAGCCCTGCTGCTGCCTCAGTTAGGACCTAAGCCAAGCACCCTCCTTCTCTGGGTCTCAATTTCCTCTTCTGTAAAATTATGACTTAGGCTTGGAAATGGGCTACTTTTGAACCAATCCTGGTTCATAACAAAGTTCTCCTGGAAATGAAGCAAGGTGAGGATTATGCAGTGAGGTCTTCTTAAAGTCAAATCTATTCAGTCTAAAAAACTGTCCTTGATCCTGATTTTAGGTCTTCCTTAAATGTAATGTTAAAACTTCATTTTAAAATATTAAGTGACATAGCAAATGAATGACAGTTTTGTTCGGTTTGGCTTTATTTTTACTGCCTTAACTTGGCAAAATGAAAAAACAACAACAACCTGCAACTCTTTGTCAGTCCTCAAAATACCTTCTGAATTGTACTGTTCCATCAAATTGACAGGACTGGGAAACACTAGATTGGATGGTCTCAAGCTCCCTTGTGGCTCGGATTCCCTCTGTGTCTGACTGCTGCACCTGCTGCAGGTAAGCTCAGCGCCACTCTTCCTGAGAGAAGTGGTAGTTGTCTGCCTATTTTTTGATGGTTCTCAACTATGGTTGCACTTAGATTCATAAAGCATCCCTTGAAAATAATACTAAATCCTCAGCACCCCCTCCCGCCCAAATCAATTGAATCAGAGTCTCTGGGAGTGAGGCCCAAGCAAAAGGACTTTGCTAAAGGCTCCCCAGCCAGTGCTGTTAATGTGCAGCCAGGAATGAGACCCACAGGCTGAGGTATTAGCAGGTCTGGCTGTATAACAGACTTACTCAGACAAGAACATTCCTAAAACTTCCAATTCCTAGGCTCCACTCCAGGTTTACTAAATCAGAAAGTCTACCAGCCCAAGGAATCTTTGTTTTCAAAACATTTCATTGCAGTCAGGTCCCAGACTGATATTTAGGAATCACAGGTCTCTCTTACATGTTAAAAGTTGAGGGGTCTCTGGAAGGCTCATTGCTCTTCTATGTCTTTCTGACATAAGGGTCATATCGGAAATGTCAACATTGAGGACCCATTCATTGCCTCAGAGCACCCTCCCCTGGGATGTCTCTGTCAAGAAAACCAGTGACTTCATTCAATCCTTCCATACCAGACATCTCTGAATTCATGGATCAAAGGAGGGGTTTGCAGGTGGCACAGAAAGAGAAGGGAAAGTGCCAGAAACACAGGCTTCCCTGCCCACAGCTTTGCCCTGCCTGGGCCTGGGCATGTCACAGATTTGAGCAGCGCTTCAGGACTGGTAGCTGTGATGACGACCAGCCATACACCCTCCTGGACAGGTCCCCGGGTCCCCAAGCACAGTTCATCCAGGCCACTGGCCATTATGGGCCAAGATGACTGCCCAATGCCAGCATTCACGCAAGACAAGAGGTAAAGTGCTCAGCGGAGCTCAGTTGTCTATGATTCACATTTTTATCAGTTTAAGCCTCCCTTTGAGATGCTGAAAACTTTATTAGCCATGTTCCTAAGCAAAGCCCAAAGGAGTTGGAAACCTTCACAAAATTACATTAAGTGTCCGAAGGCTTTCGCATGAATGAAGTGGTTGAGACAAGATCTACTACAAATCAGGCCGCTGATAAACGGAAGCAGGAATTACATCCAGAGCTGGATGACTGTGCCTCTGCCTCCAGATCCCGGTGAAGTCCTCATGAAAGTTCCCAGGGTTGGACTCACATCCAAGAGAGAATTGCTATACCCAAAAGCCTCCACCAAAAACATCAGCCCCACAGCTCTGCCCTTCTTAGCTCAGCCTCCTAACCCAGCGTTAGGACACAGTCGTTTAGGGGGAAAAAATAACAGGTTGGAAGATACCAAGCTGGCCCCTGAGGGAATGAGTATAAAATTATTCATTCATTCATTCATTCATTCATTCATTCAGTAATAATGGTAAGAGCCAACATTCATTGATCCCCTACTCTCTAAAAGGCACCATCTTAATCACTTTAAATGTATTAACTCATTTACCTCTCACGTGTATCCTTTAAGGTAGGTGTCATCATTAGCTGTGTTTCATACAGAAGGAAACTAGGACGCAGATGGCTAAATCCGTCCTGTAAGAACAAACAGGCAGTACATGTTGGAGCCACGTTCAAACCCAGCCTGGCTCCAGAAACATGTGCCAGCCACTGAGCTAGACTGTTGGGGATATAACAGAGTCCCAGGGTCCCAGGATGGTGAAGGGTTAAGTCTGAGGCCAGGGAGGCAATGGGAAGGGTTACAGGAGTTAGGTCCTTCACCGGTCCACCACTGGCCTTGAGAAAGTCTCTTCCCCTCTCTAGCCTCAGTTTATCCATCTGTAAAACGTGAGAATGATCCAAATATGCTCTAACTTCTTCTTAGCTCAAAAAAGATTAAAAAAATACAACATAGTAAACTAGACAGTGGAACACAGTGAGTGGGAGTTTTTGTATTATGGGAAAGAAGTGGTGGAAAGGAGGGAAGCAAAGCCCAGAGAAAGATGGAAATAGACACTCTGTTCCTCTCTGGGGAAGGATACTCTGGGGAGACCCACATAAGGTGCCTTTCTCTTTAATCTGGAAGCCTGTGCAGGACCCAGAGAGAATGCAAGGCGGGGGGGGGGGGGGGACGACAGTTGTGATTTCCTCTGCTCCCCCATGATCTTCCTCTAAATGATGTATCAGCTGTCACCATAAAGAGAATTAGAGATTCAGGGAGTTGGAGGCAGGGACTTGGCTGGTCATTTCAGTGTACATGTTCCCAACAGCCAACAGCATCAAATATTCACCCCCATGTGAAAGTAACCCTGCCAAGGCATCAGAAAAGTACATTTGCTAAATACCTAAACATCTGGACAGCAGCCTTTCCAGAGGAATCAGAGCCAGAGAGAGCAAGGCCGTAGCTCAAAGTGACAGTGTAACAAGCTTAAGCAGATGAAAGGACAAAGGTGGCCAGAAAACATTACCCAGCCAGGCCCGCCATTGAGTGGGGCGGGCTGGTACAAGAGCAATTGTTTGGAATGAGCCCCCTATTTATAGCAATCTCCTCGGCTAACAAACAAAATGAGTTGGTCTCTCCATATTGCTCCAAGGTCAAAAACGAGCCTTTTGTTCCATTTTTATTCCAAAGATCTAATTCTGGGCCACTCTTTGGGCCTGGCAAAGCAAAACCAACTCTCTTCAAGATGTGCTGCACTTCTGTAGATTAACTTGGATCAGTTCCCATGACATCAATCAGCCTGGGACTCGATGCTCCTGGGTGAGCATAATCCACAGCTCCCAGTGGCATCACTGCCACGAGCACCCCCCTCTTCCTACCCTCCTCGCATCTTCTCTTCTCTCCTCTCCTCTGCCTCTGTTTTAGTCTGTCACTCACAAAACTATCATGAAATCCTTTAAATTGAATATGTTGAAAATAATTTGGAAGTTTCTCAAAAAGGTAAACATAGTGTTACCATATGACCCAGCAGCAATTCTACTTCTAGGTACCTACGCAAGAGAATTGAAAACACAGGGCCACCCCAAAAGTTTGTACACAAATGGCCAGAGCAGTATTATTCATAACAGCCCCAAACTGGAAACAGCCCATATGTTCAACGGATGAATGAACAAACAAAATGTAGTAAATCCATACAGTGGAATATTATTTGGCCATTAAAAAGAATGTAGTACTTATATGCTACAATGTGGATAAACCTTGATAACATGCTAAATGAAATAAGCCAGATACGAAAGACCACATCTGGCTTGATTCTATTTATATAAAATTTGTCCAAAACAGGCAAATCTACAGAGGTTGCTTAGGGCTGGGGTGAGGTTATATGGGACCAACTGCTAAAGAGTATGGAGTTTCTTTTAAAGAAGATATAAATGTTCTAAAATTAGGTTGTGGTAATAGGTATACAACCATGTGAATATACTAAAAAAAAAAAAAAAAAAAAAAAAAAAGAGCCAAACACTTTAAATGGGTGAACTGTATGGTATATAAATCTTACCTCAATAAAACTATTTAAAAATGAATATATTACTTAAATATATCTTATAATTCAATAAAATAAAGCTTACAGGGTATTTAGATGCATTACATTCTTGCATAGCCTTAGAGAACATGGAAGTGAAATGTTCTATTACTTCCTCTTTCTTTTCTCACTGCAGAGACACTCTCACCAAAGTGGGAAATAATGCCTGGCACCTTTCACCTCAAATTTCAATTTCAAACAGATATAAATCAAATATTTTTATAGCAATAGAGGCCCCAAGAAAAGGATATTTGTTTAGCCGAAACAAGAATGGTGGAAATTGGTATATACTGATGGATTTCTTTATTTTTGATGTGATGTGATAAAGTAAAAATTTAAATCAGCTTTAGAAGTTTCAACCCAAAGAACAGTAGGAAACAGGAGACAATCTTCTACCTGTGTTGTCAAATATCTGCCTACCAGGAGGCATAGTGAGTGTCCTAGAACTTCAGGATTCTCCTGTTCACACTTCAGCCAAGGCAGGGCCAAAGTGTTCAGTTTGCCTCCCAGAGCACAGAGATGGACAATGATGGAGAAATAAAAGGTTCTTCTGTCCTGTCTTCATTGTGGCTTCCTGATTCCTTGGCAGGACTGCTTTCAGACTGTAGCTGCTACTTGGTACAACTGGTGCTGTAGAACCATGGCTACATGACCTTGGGCAGTTGCTTGACTTTAGTAGAGCTCCACTTCTCAGCAGGAAAATATTTCCCACCATGCCACCTTGGAGGCTTGTTATGAGAATCAAGTGAGATCATGGATGGGAAATGCTCTGAAAATTATGAAATGCTTTTCACAAGAGAGGGTTTGTTATAACTAATCTCCATCTTGAAACAATGGTAGCATCAGATGCAGGACATTAACTTTCAGGCCTGAGAATATCTGTGATTTTAGGGTGGCCACACAACTGCAAGGTGGCGAAGACCCATTAGTATTTAGAAAACCATAGCCTCTTAAAATCAAAGAATCTTGAAATCAAGGAGAGCTTAGAAATCAAAGGTCTTCTAGTCAGTAGAAGACCTCACTGATATTTGAATCTGTCTCCCTGAAAATTCAGTCAAATCCATTGACTTTGTGTTCTGATCAACTTAAGCACCATTTTTCTACCTAAGAGGCAGATCTAACCATCTAAGAGAGTCAACTAAATTCAATCCAATAAATCTTCTGTGCCCAGATTTGGGCTAGAAATTGTGGGTGGATGCCATTTCCTCTTGAAACTTTCAATATGGTTGGAGAAGTAAAATTCTCATATTTGAGTCAGTCAAAAGACAAAGCAATATTTGAGCCAAACACCAGAAGGTAGGCAGAGTCCTTATATTCATTTTCTGTGGCTAATGTAACAAATGATCATAAGCTTGGTGGCTTAAAACAATACAAATCTACTCTCTTAGTTTTGGGTGCCGGAAGTCCAAAATATGTTTCACTAGGCTAAAGTCAAGGTGTGGGCAGGGCTGGTTTTTTCCGTAGGCTTCAGGAGAGAACCTGTTCCTTGCTTTTTCCAGCTTCTGATGACTGCCAGCATTCCCTGGCTTGTGGCCACATCACTCCAATCTCTGCTTCCCTGATCACATTGCCTTTTCCTCTTCTGATGTCAAATCTCCACCTCTCTCTTATAAGGGCCCGCCTAAATAAGCCAGAATAATCTTACCATCTCAAGAACCTTAACTTAATCACATTTGCAAAGCCTCTTTTGCTATATAAGGTAACATCACAGGTTTGGGGTATCAGGAAATGGATATTTGGGGTGGGGATATTATTCAGCCTAACACAGTCCTCACTAGCATCAATGACCTAGAGAAGAATAAATGAACTTTGCTCAGGAGAGATGACTTAAGGAGAACAGACTTAGGATAAATTTAGACACGGATAGAATTTTATCAAGAAAACAGAAAGAACATTAAATTGATAAATAATAAGAATGAGAAAAATCAAGTAGGCTTGTAGTAAGCACCACGTATGAGCTCATATTGGCATTAGGTTTTCCCATCTGTAGAGCCCCCTAGCTCCCCAAATTCTTGGTCTGTCTCAAGAAGTCCATAATGTATTAGAAGAAGCATATGTCATAAGTGGTAAATACACTTCCCTCTGTTTCCCACTGGGAAAGGAGAGCTCAGCAAAAGCTCCGGTCAGGGCAGTCTCACTGGGAGGCAGGGTCCTCATCTATTTCAAACAGCCAGGCGGGGTAGGGAGGAGCTGAGGATAGGGCCAGGCTAAGAGGGGGCCAGCAAGCTTGGTAAGATGGACCTCACTGGAGGCCTTGCCCAGAGCAGTTACAGTACAGCGCTGGGACTGAGCCAGGTCCCAGCAAGCTGAGGAGAGGATGGATTGGTAAGAACTGGAGGCACAGGAGGGAAAGGCAAAACAACGAAAAGGGAAGGCCTTCAGAAACGGGTAGGTCAGAAGGAGTGTGGGTGCGGTTCGGTTTTAAAAAAGCCTGATCGATGTAAAAGAGAGAAAACACCAGAGGAAAGGGCAAAATTAGAAATGATGGAGAACAGGGTGATGCTCGTGAACTGCAGCCTGTAAAAACGGGTTTGGTTTGGAACACTGTCCTCAGGATTAGGAAGGTGGCTAAGAGCACAACTCCAGGGTAAGCCCTGAGACAACCCACCCTGTCCCCATCCGTCCCTTGGTCAGGGTGGGGAGTTTGCATCCTGCTTGGTCATTCTGACATTTTCCTAGAGTTGGCAAGGTTTGTTTAGCAACACTTTTCAGTTGGCCACAAGGGTAAGAGAGGTAAGAGCTGTGTTTCTAACCATCTCAGCTCGGTCCAGTTCTAATGGGGTGTCAAACCCATTAACACACGGAGAAGCTCGTTGGCTTTGGCTTCTGAGTTTTTATAGATAGTAAAATACTGTTCTTAACCTTCTGGCTCATTTGTTAGCAATGTCCATCCTTTGCAATTCTCTCCAGGGTACAATGAGCATAGGGTCTGGCTGGGACCTAGCACACCATCACTTTCGTCCCATCCTATTGGCTGAAACAAGTCACATGGTCAAACCCAAAAATCAAGGGGTGGGAAATACTCTCCTTCCCTTGTGCGAGAGGAACTGTAAAGTCCAAAGCAAAGGATGTGCACACAGGGAAGAGTGAGAAGTTGGGTAACTAATACGACCTTCCACACTAAGACTATGTATCTTAAAAAGTCAACTCTGTTGACAATGTAAAGAGTGGATGGAAGGAAGGGAAAAGTACAGGTAGAGAAACGAGTCTGGATTATGGTTATAATCTATTCAGGAGATGACAAGAGCATGAACTACAGCAGTGACCACTGCAACAGAGGAGAAAACACACTGATGATGTCTTAACTGCTTCTCCACTGGGAGAGCTTTGGCTGAGAAAAAGCTAGATGAAAACCCATCAATGGACACTGCTCAGTGATATTGATTGAGCCACGTTAGGCTATCAACTCCTACCATTCCTTCCGCAGGTTATGAGGCATGCTATTTATCTTCTGTCTTCGATCCTTGGCAGGATGTTTCTTTGTAGAAAAGAAAAGTCTAAGAGATAAATGGGGGCCTCTGGGTGGCCGCACACCAAGAAACATGATAGTGCTACTGCTGAGGTCAGAGGCCTTTTCAATTCCTTTATTCCTTCCCTGATAGCTTTGGCACACAGGTATCACAACCCCTGTAGCACTTACAGCCTCAGCCACACTTTATGACACTGGCTATATTCTGCTGTATTGTTCTTGCACTCTTGTGTGGGTGAACCTGGTCTCATGAAGTATCTTAGGTTTCTCAGTGACAGAGATTTGAACTTCTCTGGTTGAATACACAGTATAAGTAAAATGAAGGTGTGTTGTGTTTTGGGGTTTTTTTTTGCCTTGATTGTCTTTTGTTCCAATCACTCTCCCTCTCTCATGAGGTGAAATGTTATTTACTAACTTCTCCCACCCATGGGACACCTGTTAGAAATTAGATTCAGTAGCCAGACTGCAGTGTCTTGGGAAGCAATAGGCTGATACCATTCTCTCAGGAACAAGTTGCTGTCAGTCGGGCTGCCTTGGTGCTTCTGAGCCCAGGTGTTTAATTCATTATCTATTCTTCAGTTTGGTGATAGGGCAGAGACCTGAAATTAATAGCTCCACTCCCTGTAACTGCTGTGATACCTTTCTAAATGTATTGAGATAAATTTGGCACCACAGAAAGAGCAGAAGGTTTGGAGACAGGTTCAAATCCTCACTATGTCACTTACTAACAATAATATATTCATTTAATATCATGGAGCCAATTGTCTTGTGTGTGAAATGGGGATACTGAAAACATCTGCACTACCCAGTGGCTATTAGGGTCAAATAAGATAAAAAAGATGAAAATTTTTTTTACAAATAAGAATGTTTCACACACAAGCATATATAAAGGGTTTTGGAAAATGATGATCTTTCTCCACATCCCAATTCCTACCCCCAGTTATAATGATAATCATCAAAGAGGTCTTCTCAATATATCTAATCCAATTTAGTTTCACTTCCGTTTACTTGTATTTTTCTTTCCAAAACACAGGAAAAAACTTATCTCAGCTTATGCTTCTTTTAAGAGAAAACTTTCTATTGTATGTGACATTCCATTCTCAGCACCACATTTGAGAAGGACATTGACATACTAGAGCCAGTTAAGAGGAGAGGGTTCAAGATCACAAGCAGATTGACACTTTGAAAGAGAAGGAACTAGGGAAAAGAACACTACTTTGGGGGTGGAGATACAATGATAAATTCTTAAGGAACTGGTATGAGTTTGGAGGATTGAGTTTTTCTATAGGCCCTGTCTTAGTTCAGGTTTTCTGGAAGACAGAGAAGCTGAGTTAAGGATTGGGTGCCAAGCACTCTATGTGAGAGGTGCAATCCCAAGGCAGTGAGAGTGAGAGAAAGCAAAGAAAGAATGCCATGTGATGGGTTAAAATGAATGATTTTTCGTCATGAGCCAGAAGAAGGCACAGCTGGTCATTTGTTAGGTGCACTTGCTCAGTCACACAGGTTGTCCCCAGAGACTAGGCAAAACTGTCTTGGAGGAGTCTGTGGAAGGAAGTAAGGAAAAGATATTTACCCTCCTGTCACCTGTTTTCCATTGGTCAAATTTGACCCCACAGGGAGTTGACTTCCTTGTATTTCCAAGTTGCATCATCTGGCCCCTCAGCAGCCAGATGTGTTGGGAAGTCAAATCTTATACCAAATTAATGTCAGACACCAAACCACAAATCAAGGAAGCTCAGAGAACACCAGGTAGATTAATAAAAATAAGTTTTAAAAACCACTCAACACCCAGGCATATCATTTTCAAACTTTACAAAATCAGAGGTTAAAAAAAAAAATCCTGATAAAAGCCAGAGGGGGAAAACACCTTTCTTAGTATAGAGGAACAAACATTAAGAATTATATTTGATTATCCTCAAAAACCACAGAAGCTGGAAGAGAGTGGAGTGAAATATTTAAAATGTTGAGAGAACAAAACTATCAACCTAGAATTCTGTACCTTGTGAAATTATCCTTCAAAAATGAAGGGGAAATACAGACTTTCAGACAAACAAAAATCAAGAAAATTTACTGTCAAGTAGGCCTGCCTTGCAAGAAATATTAAAAGAAGTACTTTAGAGAGAAGGAAAATATGTCAGAAAGAAAAAAAGAGTATTAAAAAAAAAGATAAAGTTAACACTTTTATTTTTCTTAATCTTTATTCACCTAACATATAGGTTTGTTCAAAATAATAAAAGTAACAATGTATTTGATTATATATGCTTATATATGTATATCTTATGTATATAAGTATATATTAGATAGATGGACAGATGGGTAGATAAAAATGCTTATGTATACTTAAATATAAGTGAAATGAATGACAGCAATGATACAAGGGACAGGAGGGAGAAATTAGGATTGTTTTGTTATTTTAAGATACACTACTTGTGAAACGGCATAATGTAATTCGAAAGTGGACTTGGAATAGTTGTAAATGTATATTGCAAACTCAAGGGCAACCACTAAAAAAGTTTTTAAAAAGCAATAAAACTGATATGCTAAAGAGCAAAAATTGGAACCATATAAAATCCTCAAGTAAAATCATAAAATGAGCCCAAACATTATCATCTCTTGTATTTCTCTACTGCATATCCTTCCAAAGTATATTACAGCTATGGTCTCATTTTATTCTAACAACTCTGTGAAAGAGAAAAGGCAAGTCAAGGAGAGATGGGAATTATTCTGATCCCCATTCTACAGATGCACAAACAGGGTCCCAGAGAAATTTCCTGAAGTCACCCAGTGAGTGGGCAGCCGGTCTTGGCCTCTGGGTTGCCGCCTACCACTTGTTACCCAGAGTCCTCACATCTGAGTAACCCTGAATGCTGGTAATATGCAGCCTCACAGTGTCTCCTGTACCATCTACCCTGGATCCACCCTCTCTTGGGAGAGCATAAACGACACAGACTCACAATCACAAAATAGGGTATTGCTTCAAGAGGACACAGATGAGACTTCAAAGATGGAGTAATTGGGCTGATAAAATAATGAGCCCTAAAGTGTATAATAATATTGAGCTCTAAAAGGGATAATAGTATTGATCCGCTTCATCAGGCCTATTGGGAGGATTAGCTCACTGGAAATTGTGAAGGACTTTTCAATGAAGGAGCATAAATGATAGCACATTTGGGAGTCCCCTTCTCTTTGGGAATTTCAGTGTCCCTGGTGATTTCAGTGGTCGTCTGGAGGCCATGGCAACCAAGGCATGCCTCACGAAAACCTTCATCCCTGTATTCCCTGTGCAAGTTGATGTTCCTTACCTCAACCATAAGGCGAAGGTTTGCCCTTCTTTAAAAAACAAAGTGCAGCAAGAAAGCTTTTGACTTTTAGGCTCCTGGTGGGAAGCAGAGGCATGGGGAAATGCCGGATGCTTTTAAGAACTCTGACTAGATGCAACACTCTTATCTGTAGCCACAGAAGCCAGGGTGGTACAGTGACGCTGAGAAGAGCAATCAGAGATGGCTGGGAGGGGCCCACATGGAAAAGCTACTCTGGCTTGTTTTCACAATGTCATTATTATAGTAGTACTGGTTTCAGAGTAAGTGTTCAATAAATGCTAATTGATGCATGTTCTGGAGTTTGTATGTGCATCATGTGCTTACTCACAAGCAAGATTTTCCAATTTTGCTAGTGTTTTACTGAGCCATGCATTCTCTGTGCCAGGTCCTTGTGAAAAATGCATGAAAGAATGAATGGATTTGCCCAGCCAGGGTCACCATAGCTCAAAAGTGGCAGAACCGAGATGGCCCCAGAGCTCCCAACACCAGTTTGGAGCTCCTTGCACTCTGCTGCCCTGTCCTCCACAGCCATGCAGCAAGCTGCTCATGTGCCTGCGAGGGGACTATGATGGCAAAACCACACCCCTGTGTTTCTCCTTCACTCTCGTGCTATTGCCGCACTCACACACCTCTGACACCAGCAATTGGTTGGTTCCACATACCAAGCAAATTATCTGTGACACCAGCTGGGTGCCCTACAATTCAATTCAATTCTCACACTAACAGGAGTTAGTGCAGACCCCAGAGATTAAGGTCTCAATCCTGCAAGACTGCCTCCTCTTTCAGACACCAACTGCAAGTAGTAGGTCCCCAAGTTACTCACAACTTCTGTCCAACTTGGCTACAAATCAGATATTCTCATGACCCCCCCCGACCCCCGCTTAGATTACATCATTTTCTAGAACAGCTCCCACAACTCAGGGAAACACTCATGTTTATCCATTTACTATATAGTAAAGAATATGATAGAGGATACAGATGAACAACCAGACAGAGAGATGCATAGGGTGAGGTCTGGAAGTGTCCCAAGAGCGGGAGGGCCTGTCCCCATGGAGCTGGGGTGGGCCACTTTCCTGGTATGTGGATGTGTTCACCAACCCAGGAACTCTCTGAAGCCCAGACTATTGGGACTTTTACACAGGCTTCATCACATAAGCATGATCAATTATGGACTCCATTTCCAGCCCCTCTTCTCTCTCCCTTCTCTGAAAAAATGGGGAGGAGGCTCAGTTTCCCAGCTTCTAATCATGACTTGATCTTTCTAGTGACCAGCCCCCACCCTAAAGCTATCCAGGAGCCCACCAAGAGGCACCTCATAGGAACAAAAGTGATGTTCTTACCACCCAGGAAATTCCAAGGGATCTAGGAGCTCAGTGTCAGATGCTTCTATTACTCAGAAATTGCAAACATCTTTGAAGCTCTGTGTCAAGAACCAGGGTCAAAGACTAAATGTTAGGGCAAAAGATTTTCCTAGGACCCCCATTTAGAAAGATTTTAGGAGCTCTGTGTCAAGAGCCCGAGGCAGAGACCAATATAAATATTTCTTACTATTGCAAAGGGGCTTATCCACCCGCCCCCTCCCCTGCTTGTTTGCATTTTCTCTGTGCTAAGCACTTAAAAATGGTGAACCATTCAATGGAGCCCACTGCACTAGGAACAGCCATAATGGAACCCAGAATCCCGAAGCCTCCTTTTGCACAGAAAAATGAAGTTCACTTTGGTATTCTAGTTGCTTGAATTTCCCTCCCCTCAAATTCTCCCTTCTTGAAGGCACTTTAAAGAAAAGATTTAAAATTGCTTGTAAATGGAAGCAAGATTGCATGGTTATTGATTCAAATTTTGGCAGATCTGACTCAGAGCTGTCTATCTCATTCCTGCTACCAATTCTGATGGCTAAGGAGGGATTCCAAGAAACTGGGTTGTAATCAAATGACCTAAGAACCCCCACCACCTCCTTGTGCAGGGGAATTTAATATTTCCATTCCAGCTGAGGTCTCATTGCCCAGATGTGAACTGGGATTTCAGTTTGCCCCTCTCCACTCTAGGATTTTGCTTAAACTAGTATTTTTGGTTCTTTGCTTCTGTATTTTAACAGCAAATAAGAAACAATCTCTGAATATTCGCAGATGGGCAAGAGCTGGGTTTATTTGGCAGATAAACACAGTAACGGTGGCCTTGGAGGCACTGCTATTGAGGATGTGATAGGCAATGAGGCAAAATAAATCCTATACTTTGTGTCATCCTCTGCATAGAAAGAGTCTGAGTCTATTGTATCTTATAGGGAAAAAAGATATTAAAGAGACAATAAGATAACAGTAATGAGAGTCTGCTTGTGTGTTAAAGGGTTTGAGACATAATCATACAGACCTGAATCTACTTATTTTCTAGGCTTCCTTTAGCAAATTTTCCTTGCTTGGTTTCTATGGAAACTGGAAACTGCACATGAGCTAAAGACACTCAATAGTCTTCCCTGGCTGGTGTGTCCATTTTAGATTTCTCTGCTTTAAGTGATATCATGTTGTAAGCACTAAGAATTTTTTTAAAAAAAATACTAATCCATACACTGTACTCTTAGGATCATTGTTGAGAAGGTCACTGTTGATAGCTACTATTTAGTGAGCACTTGCTATGTTCCAAGACACATAGTAACCAATTACAGATTTTAACTTAATCTTCCCAATAGCCCTATAGGTTTGGTATCTGTGACTATCAGAGTCCATCTAGGAAAATGGAAACCACTCTAGGTCTTACAAATGGAAGGCAATGAATACAGGAAATTAGTTATGCATATGACCAAATCACTGAGAAGCCGAAATGGGGAGGTGGGGGAGGGGGGAGGGGAGGCTCTGATGCCGCTGATAGAGTAGCAAAAATAGGGAGCTGCTGCCAACCCTGGCGTTAGGGAGACAACAGGAGGAGGTAGTGTTGCCAGTGCCCATAAGTTGGCAAGAACTAGAACTATCTCTCATGTAGGAGCAGAGTTCATGGAGGGAGGGGCTATCTGGTGGGCAGTGGAGCCACAGAGGGGACACAACCAGTACAGCACTCCACAGGAAGCAAAAAAAGAGAAAGAGGGAGGGAGGAATGCTCTGGCCCCTCTCTTCCCCCTGCCCTCATTTCCAAGCAACCTTCTGTCAAGGCCTCCTATTGAAAAAACTTGCACAGAAGCCAGAGGGCAAAGGATCCTGGGAAACAAGCTCCCCTGTGATACAGAGGAGAGCAAGGGAAGGGGTCTGAGAACAAGCTAACAGTTGACGAGCAGAGTATTACTACACCCATTTCATGCATGAGAAAACTGGGTCACAGGAAGGTAAGGGAATTTTCTTAAGACAAACACTAGCAAGTTAAGTGACTGGTTATCTGGTTAAGAGTCCAGGCTCTTAACCACCCTAGGACACCTCCTGTAAAGAGAAGGGCTTCGTCACATACATGGCATTTCTGTATCACAGGCCCGTTTGATTATGAAGGTTTTTGGTTGTGGGAGTCTATCTGAAACTTGCCTGCTTGGAGGTTCTGCATATTTATTTGTTGTGCGTTTAGTCTAGATGACTCAGCTTGACCACATATAGTCACTTATGCTGTAAGTCATAAAATTATAAAAAGGGCCATTAAATCACTGCTGACATGGACCTGGGAGTTCGGGAAACACGGTGAATGAGAAATCTCAGCTTTCTCACATTTGCTAGAAAACTAGAATGTGATTCCAGTTGGCTAGAGTGTCGCAATGAGGTGATGGGGGGAACAGGTAAAAAGCCCCAGTTCTTATTTTCTCTCTTAATGTTTGACTATTTGCTACTGCAAAACTTGTATGAGAAGTTTATCAGGAAGAAGATAAGACTTCCATGTATCAGCTTCATCTTTTCTCTAAATTGAGGAAAGAAGACCATTTAACTGAGACACCTTGAAAAATCTTGGAGAGAACTCTTTCATCTAATAGCCAGGATAAAGGCATTCACACCTTAAGAGAGTTTACTTAAAAACAGGAAAAAATTCTAATATACGATTGTTAGTGACTGGTAGTGTAGGATCACACTTTTGGATAAAACTTTCTACTGTTTTCCTTCATATTTATGTTCTTTGTGCAGAAACCTCTGTATTTTTGAGACCTTCCTTGTTTATCCCAGTAGACGACTATGTGAGTTGCCTAGTGTGTAGATGCTCTGTCTCCTTTCCAGAAGTGTCCTAAGAGCGTCCCTAGTCCATCACCAGTGAAGGGGATGTTTCTCTCCCACGGATGCCCCTTGAAAAGTCAGCGCTCGTAATTCTCTGCTCTTGGTATCCTTGTTTTCTTTATACTCGGTGACTTGGCCAGAGGACTGTGGGAGTATTCCTGGATGCCACAACTTAACTAGATCATGAATTAACTAAACAACTCTTAAGTACACCCACTAAACCCAAGCTAATGCATCTCCAACTCGCCTTCCCTTTAGGCAGATCCTAAAAGAGTCCATAGCCACTAGAGAGCCTCTTACCATAAGGGGGTGACAATGGAGGGGCTGCTGGCATGAAAAGATACAGTAGTCTTAACTGACTGCAGGTACAAGATTTTACTTTTGCAAAATTTACAGACTATGTAACCAAGTAACATTGTTGGGGCCTCTTCCAGGTTCTTGAGTGGGGGCCATATAAATAAGGAATTCGGAAATTTAAAATGTAAGCTTTCTCAGTTTCATGAGCAATCTGTCTCTAGTTTCATCATCATCTGTATCATTACTGTCATTATCATCATCATTGTCATTGTTACTATCACATCATGGGGCCTCTGTGGGACTTACAACAAGCTGATGCATACAGAGCTCTGGACCGTAACAGCCTGCCCACTTACTATATTTATCTTCATCTAGATTGTAATCGATTGATTCTCAAGAACAGGTGAAGGGAGACTGGCATGGTCAGGAAGCTTTGTGGAGGAGGTGAGCCTTCTGCTGAGTCTCAAAGGCGCTCCTTTTACTTTTCACACCTGCAAGTGTCTCTAATCTCTCCCGTCATGGACATACAATGACCAATTTCCAAAACGTGGAAATCCAGCTGGGAGAGAGAATGTTTGACGGGTGCATATCTTCCACAGCTTCAGTCTGGACTGAAGGAAGAGGGTATGATTATTCAAGTTATGTTAAACCTGCTTCAATTATCTTGCTGAAACTCTAAGAGTAATAGAAGTTAAAAGAAGAACAAAGAACCTCAATATTCTGTTTGTCAGGGTGGTTTAGTTCCAAGAGATGTTGGTAAAGTGATCTGCATCAGGAAAAGCTTTCTGGGGAGACCCACACACAGAGAGAGATAAAACAGGTTGACTCTTCCCTCCTCAGAACCAGCCGAACTACAGTTCTCGCCTTATCTTATGGGAACCCAACACATCTCAGCCCATGGAATTGTACAAGAAGTGGTACCAAGGCAGGAAAGCCATGTTTCCATCTTCCCATAGAAAATTCCAGTTGGAGGAAGGGGAGGGACAGAGGGCAGGTTCCTGCCCAGAAAGGCAGGCACACTGCCAACCACCTCCTTCAGCAGCCAGTGCCTCTCCACCCTCACCCACACCAGGCCAACCGCAACCTCAGAGGCAGTGCCTGCCTTGGTGTGGAAGGAACACTGTGCACAGTGGCGACAGGGCAACAAATCTCCCGGGTTCCCGAGGCAACAGGCGCGTCCATCTCCCTAGCCTGAAACTGCTCCCTTAGCCAGTCCCTTGGGTAAAGGAATGAAGACTCCTCACACCATTAAGATACTAATGGGTAAGCTTTCCTCCAGGCATTAACACTCCAGCTAAGAGTGGGCTATCCGATGGCCTAACTGGACAGCAGGACCTGAAAGTATGAGCTGCTCCTGCACCATGTTTGAGCCTCCCCTCAGCACTCTGCAAGTCTGGTCTTCTCTGTGATTGTTCAGTCCTCTCCCTCCTGGAGCCTCCACACCCTCCACTGAGCTCCCACGTTTTCTTTCAATTCCACTGTCCCAATGCCACCTCTCAGCCCATCTCTGACACCCACAGAGCCTTTCCAGACCCCACCCATAATTGTCATTCCTTCCTCTCACCTGTCATAGCTTTTAATTTATTTTGAGAAATAAGTTACTTATTACATTGATTCTTAGATGTGAACAGAAGACATAAACTGGTTGCTTTTGGTAAATTTCACAAGCTTTCTGAAGAGGGAGAGAAAATCATGAGTATAATGATAGGTATTTCTCTTTTCTATATTTAGGTTTAATTTATTAAACCTCCAGCCAAAGGACAGGAAGAGTCTCCTATAGGACCAGGGCCACCGTGTCAGGATGTGCAGGTTGTGCACTGAACAACTCCAGGGCATCCATTCTCCCGTCATAGGCAGTGAAACATCCCATTTCCAGGCCACACAAAGCACCATGTAAAACATCTACAATGAACAAGCATACACTACCAACTGATGTCAGCGCTAACTACAGTCTGAGGTCCCACTGCCTGGGTTTCCAAATAACCATCACTCTAGACCAGGTTCTATCACCAGAAGAAGTCACCTGAGTGCTGCGGATGCTGCAGGTTGTCTCCTGGCAGGTCTGTTTCCCATGAGCCTCTACTTCTTCTTAAGGTCTGCAGCTTCCCCAGCCTCTCTGGGAACAGCCCGGGCAGACCCTGGATGCTGGTTTTCTGATCTGGTTAGGAAATGTTCTAACCCCACCCCCACCCCCACCCCCTCGGAGGGTACAGCTCTCACTGCCAAGTACAACAGAGCTCTCTGGCTTCCTCAGCTGGCTGCCTCCCTTGCAGCACCTCTGCAAGTGTGCAGCCAGCCACACCCGGGTGCTGAGCATCCTGGAATTAGAGCCTGGAGTCTCCTCAAGAGCTCCATGCTACCCATCAGCTGGGGTCAGGCCCCATTTCTGGCTCCAAAAATTAAATATACAAACTAACTTTGTCCTGCTTGGTATCCACCTTGACCTGCTGGCAAAGCCATAAGAAATGTGTCCTCAGAGAAGTCCACCCCTGTTCTCCATGCAATCACAGACCTCTCACGTGGCTCCTAAACCTCTCCCTTGAGCACTGAGGGGCTTTATGGGCACTGAGTACTCACAAACCCAGCACACTTCATGCAGATGTGAGATGACGACTATTGAAATACATATTTATACCGACAGTGCATCACACAGCAGCCGTATTTCCGAGACTTAATGACACCAAGACACATGAGCTTGGGGTATTCTAATAAAAGTCTTTCAGATCCCAACCTGTATTCTTCCTGGTCATCAGCACTGTCCAGCGATGCCACCTGTAGGATTCCATTTTCTTTCCCCTATCTTTGTATTTGTGAAGATAAAAGCAGTTTGAAATAAGGAGCTGAAATTACCCACATTTAGACCACTTTGTTGGAAGTTGAAATCTCTTTGTTTTTCTTCTTGATTTCTCTGAGTATAAATACGGTGTTATCTATAGCGGTCTTTCATGATCAAAAGATAATGGTGATACTTTCCCAAAAGATAAATGAGAATGAAAATCATCAGCATCATCTACCTATGATCGCAGTCTCTGTACGCTTTGGCCAGTCCTATCTCATATCTGGTAACCTCTGTCAGGTAGCTAAAAGTCCTGAAACCTGGCTAGCCCTGGTCCCCTAAATCTGTCCCTCAGAGCCACACTTGGAGTACTTTGTAACAACAACAACTCATTTCTTTAAGCACTTGCTACATGCCAAGCACTGTTCTAAATAGTTTTCCTGTATTATCTCATTTAATCTTCCTGAAATCCCTCCGCAGTGGGTATTGTCGATACCCGAATTTGACAGATGAAGTATCTGAAGCACAAGAGATTGAGTCATTCGATCACAGGGCTCGGGGGGATCCCGACCTAAGCAGTCTGGCTCCAGAGCACAGCAGCTGAGCTCCAACACTGCTATACCATGAGGCTGCATGAAGGGCCACGGTTCAGTTAAGCTGGAGGCCAAGCAAGGCACAGTGCTTCACAGTTTATCCACAGAACTCTCTTTAGAGATGTAGGATCCCAAAGATAAAACAAGTCCTGAACCTCACTGCCACCCCATAGTGGTGCTCTACTGCTGGTCACACCAGCGGGTCTGCACACCAGCAAACTGTCCCACTGGCCTGCCCAGTTCTCTTTCCACGGGCAACCCCATCTTTGAAACTTGGTCGGTACACCACGCTTCCAGGCAGCCCTGCGAGCTCTTCTAAGTACAACAGAGCTCTCTGTGAGAGCCCATTACCTCCTTCCCCTCCCTACCCCGCATCCTCACACTCTGGGCCAGTCCACATGTCCCTCTGCTAATTGCCCTTTCCAAAGTTAACATTTCCAAATGGCAAGAGAAGTTCAGAGTCATTTAAAGGCAAAACAGGCGTACTTGAGACATCCTATGAAAATGTTGGGCTTTTTTTTTTAATATCACCCTTACCCTCCCTGCAGAAACAGTGAGCTCAAGTGGCCTCCTGTTTATTGTTTTTCCCAGGGAAGACAATTTCAGTTCGGTTCCCACCGTTGCATAACATGAGAGCTCAACTTACACACTTCCAAGCAGAGGGATGGGTGCTCGGTTTTGTTTTCTCCTTCCCTCAAGAAAAAGCCTCAATCTCAGTTGCAGGCTTAAACAGACTTAACAGCCATAAGCCCCATAAGCTCTGGCATGGCATAAATAGTCCTTTTCATCAGGAGCTGCAAATCACAATTCCCCTGTACAAACCAGAGCTACTCAGAGATCCGCCGGTAGCACTAAGCACGGGGCCTTGCATTTTAGTGGCATTTAATAAAGATTTGTTGATGGATCGATTGATCTGGGTCTCCCATATCAGGTGTAGCCTGAGTTTCTTAGATTTTTTTTTTAAAGGGATTTCGACTAAGATTTAAAACCAACTCTTAATGCACCAACCTCTCCATTCCCATAGTCCTTCGGGCCCAGAATCATAGAACATATTTATAATGTATGAGTTTCAAAGCCCCTAGAGGGGCCAGAGGGCAAGAAGGAAGACAGGACAGTCCAGTAAAAGCCCCTACACCATCTGGGCTATGGCACAATGGTGAGTAATGTCTGAAGGGGATAAGAAAGAGACCCTCTGGGTCATCAGAAAAAATAAATCAACAATTTGGCCTTGATGGTTGAGAGCTGAGGAGTCAGAAATCCTGTCTCCACCACTCCAAGCTCTGGGGCCTTAGGCAGGCTACTTAACATCTCTGTGCAGTGGTTTCCTCAGCCACACCAGCACCTGGATTTCTGCCAGGATTCAATGAGGAAACATGTGGTGAGCCCCTGAGATACTATCTGCATCAAGAAAGCACCACTTGCACGGCCGGGCACATGCCCAGGTTGTGGGCTCGATCAATGACTCTCTCGTCATTGATGTTTCTGTCTCTCTCTCTCCCTCTCCTTTCTTCTCTCTGAAATCAATAAAGGTATATTTAAAAAAAAGAAAGCATCACTCATGTTTTAAATAATCAACTTAGTAATACAGCAAAGGAAATTTTATTGTGCTTTTAATTTTATGAAAGTTGGGAGTCCATATATACCAATTATGGTAACTCAGCTAACCAGAATATTCCACTAGATAGAATACCTTCCTCTCCCCAAATGACAGACAGATGGGAGCTCGAAGTACCTGTCAAAGTGCTGAAGGGAGTAGAAACAAAGTAGGGATCAATAATAAGTGAATTGAACTGAGAACCACAAAACACCAGGGTTGCTAAAATAAAATCACATCACAAATGTTTTAAATAAAGTTATAACTCTGGGAACAGGTATGCAGTATGGGCCAGTCCAACTTGGTAAAAGTCCTTTTCATCGCAATGGGGAAGAAGGAAAGCTGACTGAGTCTCTGTGTGCCTGTTTTAGTCATCAGGCGTTAGCAAGAAAAATAAAGGGAGAGGGTTGGCTATATACAATTAGGAAGTAATTAAAGCCATGTAAACACAACTGCTGATAAAAACACAGGTAAGGGAGCTCTTTAAAAAAATTAAATGTAACATATCAGCAGGCACAATGAAATGGATCCCTAGGCAGTGAAGAAACGTGTTAATAAACTTGCTGAACCACCAACAACCCAGAAAAGTAAAAGTGAGTGAGGGCAAGGTGATTCTAAGTCTTGAAGTAAGCCCAGGTGAGAAAAGCTTTTCAGGTGACTGAGTAACTAATTTTCAGGGAAAGAGGAGCTGCGAAAGGACAAGGGTGGAAGAGGCTGAGTCTCCCTTGCTCGGCCTTCCTCTGTGGTTATGACATCATGTTTTGAGGATGGATCATGCCAGGGTTAGAATGACCTGGACTATATAAAGAAATCAATTCCGTGAGTATTTATTGAGTGCCTCCCATGCCCAAGGCACCATGCCAAGTGAGAGATACAAAGACGAGCAGGACTGGTCCTGGGTCTCTGGGAACACCCAGAGCACAGGGACAATAGCTGTGAACACAGATAAAAGGCGATCGATTCTGCGGCAGAGTTACGTGCTGAGCACAGGGGCACAGGAGGGAGGTGAATTTCCAGCAAGTATATCAGGAAAGGCTTCCTGCAAGAGGGGGCATTTGAGCTGACCTTGAAAGGTAGATAGGAAAAATACTTCAGGTAGGGTTATGGCATCCATCCACTCATCCACCCAATTAACAAAGAGCTATTAACAAATAGCTATTGATGACAGAATTTTTAGTAAAAAGAGACAGAATCCCTACCCTTAAAAGCTATTAAACAACGCATCAAACCTTCAGTGTGGCAATGCCATGAGGGGTCTAACAAGAATGTTAGACCTAGCAGAAAGTCAGAGAAGGCCTTTCTGAGGAAGTGATGGTGGAACTGAGATCTGAACGGGGAGTCAGAGACATCCAGGCAGAAAGAGGGGCCTGCAGCACTCCCAACTGAGGGCGTGACATGCTTCAAAATGGGAAAAAGCATGATAAGAACAAGGTGCTAAAATAGTCCAGGAGGCTGGAGCGTGGAGTGGTGGGGAGAGGGTGTGGCGATGAGGCCACAGGCGCCAGCAGAGGCGTGTGGGGTCTTGGGACATCTTGGTGAGAAACTCCCAGCCTTTATTCTAAAAGCAGTCCTAGGAATGTTTTAACTGGTGCAATTATATGGAGGGGAGACAGGAGGTGACATGGTGAGAGTTTTATTTTGGAAAGATCGGGCTGAAGAGCAGAGACGGGATTGGGCCAGAGTGGATGAACCAGTGATCCAGCAAGAGATATGGAAAAGGCCAGGCTGGGAAAGCAGCAGTGGGGGTGAGAAATAATGTCAAGAGATATTTAGGGGTAAGTCAACAAGCCTGCAAGCTAGATTTCCTTTGGTAAGAAAAAGGGAGGTGTCACGATACCCCTGGCTTTCCGAACTAGACAGATGGCAATGCCGATCACCCAGATAAGCGCAATGGGAAAGGGCCACTGTGGCAGAGAGGTGAGCTGTGGGGATTAAGAGGTTTAAAGGTGTGGTCAATGTATGTTTCCCCAGTAAATTATAAGTCCCCCAGGGGCAGGATTCTAATTGTGTCCTTGGCAATTAGTACTGCATTTGACAGATAGCAAGTGCTCAGAAAACGCTTGCTAATTGAGTAGTTAGTCTGAGGAGTGGACGATTTGGGTTTTGGACATGTAAAGTTTGGGGCACTTTAAGACACCTGAGAGGAGACGTCAGGTAAAAAGTTGGATAGGTGGAGCGACTCAGGAGAGAAGTCGGGATGGCAGCTACAGACGCACGATCACCGAAGGAGAGGAGCTCGTGGGAGAAGGTGAACAGGCCCTGGGTGCAGCCTTTAGGAAGTCCAGCGGGCCAGGGCCAGGCAGCGGAGGGCGAGTGCGCGAAGGGGAGAGAAAGAGAGAGGGCGGCCAAAGTCAGAGGGAGTCTTGCAAGCACGAGAGAGTGGTCGACGGTGTCGATTGCAAGTAAGATGAGAACTGAAAAATGTCCTTTGGATTTAGCAACACTGAGGTCATCAGTGACCTTTGTGGGAGCTGTTTTTGTGGAGCGGCGTGGTGGAAGCCAGATTGGAGGGGGTGAGGAGTGGGAGGTGATGAAACGGTGACAGGGAGTAAGTAGACAGAGTCTTAAGAGAAGTTTGGCGGTGAAGAGGAGGAGAGAGGTGGGGCGGGAGCTGAACAAAGGCAGGAAAGTGCCCGGCAGGTCTGAGAAATGACAACAGCCTGGTATGGCTAGAACAGTGGTCCTTGTCCATTTTTTTTCCTGCCCCCCACATCCCCTAAGGACACCCCAGATCACTAACGGAAATCAAATATCAAGAGAAGAAATTGATTCAACTGGGGTGATTAGCTTGATTTTTGGAGATGTTGATGGGGATAGGGCACATGTAGGGCAGCTGGAAATACAGCCTTAGGCAGCACTGTCAAACTACAGCCACTGACCAAATCCAGCCCCACACCGGTTTTTAAACAGTCAGACCAATAGTTTAATATGGTTTTTACATTTTTGGATGGTTGAAAAAATAAAAAAGAGAGTAATTTCTCATGAGATGTAAAAAGTACATAAAGTTCAAATTTCAGTGTCCACGTTCATTCATTTACATACCACCTATGGCTGCTTTTGTGCCTCTAAGGCAGAATGGAGTAGTTGCGACAGACTGATTGACCCACATCCTAAGATATTTACTATCTGGCCCTTTACAGAAAAAGTTTGTCAATCCTTGGTCAAGGGCATAGGCAAGTGATCAGAGGAACTTCCTGACAGTCAACATTATGGAAAAGAATCCAGTTAAATGGAACCAGATTACACTGCACATTAAGAAAAACAGGTGGCTGGCTATTTGTGCGGTGCAGAAGAGATGGCAACAGTCTGGGTATAAGATGGGCATTTGTCCCTCCTCCACCAGTGTGCCCCCTCTTGCTCATGTCATGAGCAGGCCCCCACAAGGATCATCTTAAAGGACACGTCATCGGGAAACATTCCCCTTCCCTTCCCTGACTGAGTTTCCCAGCATCTTAGACAAAGCTTCTTGCGCGTCTCCTTTCCATCACTCATCACCATGGTAATTAAATAATTATTTGTAGAATCCTTGGTTTACTGCCTGTCTCTGCCCCTGGACCGGAGGTGCTGTAGTGTAATGACTAAGAGAGCAGACTGCAGAGACAGGCTGTGTGGTTCAGTCCTGGCTCTTCCAGTTACCGGCTGGGTAACTGTGGCTCACTTACCCACCTCAATTTCCTCATCAGCAAAATGGGAGCAGTGAGAGTCCGCGCCACTCAGGGTTGTGAGCATCACCGAAGATAGTAAGATGGAAGGTGCGTGGAGCAGGGCCTGCGATACACTAAGAGTTCAATAAGTGTGTCATCGTTAGGAACTGTGGGGCTGAGGAGAGTGTAGTAAGAGTGGGAGAAACAAAAATGAACCCTGAACTTCAGGACAACGGGGTAAATGGTAATGCCATTTCCAGGGACAGGGGACACGGAATGTGGACTGCTTTTGAGGGACTTGCCACGTCTGAGATGCCGGGGACAGCTAAGGGGTGATGTCAGGTGGACAGGTGGACGTGGAGCACAGAAGAGTTGGTGGGCAGGTTAGGGGATTGGAGGCCTGAAAAAGCTGGGAGAAATAGCTGAGAGAAAAGTCAGAGAGCTGGGCTGTGCTTTTGGCCTACGGAAAAATGCTCTGGCACTTGTCATGGCTGCTGTGAGCTATCATTTCTATTACGTTCCTTGAGAACTGGGACTAGCTCACCTTGTTGCCAACTGGATCTTCAGCGCTTCTATCATAGTGCGTAGCACAGAGTAGGTGCTCAATAAACATGTACTGAAAGAATAAGAAAAGGAGTGAAGGAAAAGAGGGAGAGAGATGTACACATTAACTTGCCTCTCACGTTAGGGGTTGCAGCAAGTGCTGCAGACCACACTAAATATCACCAGCAGTCCCCATACATGCTGACAACAACACCGGTGTCTTTCTGCCTGAGGGAGCTCTCTGGTGACAGGAGCAGGCTGGCCCATGCATTGGACAGGCTGGAAGTGTTGGGGAGTTAACGCCCTCAGGAAGGAGCAACTCTCAGCCTCGGAAGGATGGCAATTGGTGGATTAAACACCGAGCACCTTCAGACCTCAGTTGAATGTTCTGTGAGCCATGCTTTGCCAACGAATTGTGTCACAGCATCCCCTGTAGAGTTCTGCCCCATTTATAAGTTCATTGGGTCCATAATCACCACACTGCAGCCAGGATGCAGGATACCAGGAGGGCAAAGGCTATGTTAAAGTCATCAGCGGGACTCCCAAACATCTGCACCCAGGTCTTCAGAAAAAGACAAAGAGGAAAACATCAGCTCTTGGGGTATCTGTTTGGATCATAGCCTCCAAGTCTGGCCACAGAGAACCAGCCTCCTGGCAGCTGACTGAACACTGATGAAGGTCTGAGACTCTAAGATGAAGTACCTGGTCACTGGGGGCCCCTGCCTGAGGGTCAGCTTCCTTATCTATAATTAGGGAAGGAACCAAACAGGCTGTACTTCCCTTTGCAGTTTCCACAACTGCATCCTATTATCTCTCTGCATCTTGGTGGTTTTCATTTTCCCATACCCACCCTGGTTTCACTTCCCTGTGATCTTCTGGTAATTAGAATGTTCATGTCCCAACAGACACTAAATTTTCAATGCCTGACATATTACAGGCACTTAAAATATTTAATGAATGGATTGATGTGCTCATTCTTCCTTTCTTTCCTCTTCTCATGCCCTCTAAACCTGAGAGATTGTCCCAATTTTTCCTGCACAAGAAACAAATCATGATGGTGGTGCCTGATTCATCCTGTTTTCTTTGACTTTTCAGCTCTGAAGTCTTCCTGGGTTTGGCAGTCATCTGCTACCTCCTGAGCCTCCTTTGCCATGACCATTCTAAATTCAATATCTTTTACTCCTGTGAGCATATTGTCTCAGCTAACTCTTTGAAGCTCCTTTGGCCAACCTTTCCACTCAACTGCTGGCCACAGAGAGAATAAATTCAGAGGCTGCACAATCACCACTCACTCCTAGGGAGAGTCAGTCACGTGGCAGCAACTGGATTCCTCATTAACTTGGCCTTATGTGGATCTTTTATGATGGTTCCTAGGCCTGTGGCCTTGGAGCTCACAGAGGAAAGGGAGAATGATCTCCAGACCTTACACCTACGACACTCTCTTTCCAAAGGAAAAGGCCCAACCTTTCCAGGGCTTTGATCCTTCAAGAAATCCCTGTCTCAATGTCATGTTCTCTCCCAGAATACCAGCAAAATATCTCAGGCGAGCAGACCCTGGGATTTCTCTAATTTTTCCTTTTTGTCTCTTATTTTCCCTGTTTGGTGCTTAGCAGTTTGTTTCAACTAAAGAAGAATTTATAAAGTGGTCTTTAGAATTCTGCTTTTTGCCATGATGGAATAACTGGTACCAGCTAGGCCTACCATTCATTATACACTGTTATAATACAGTAAAATTATTAAACAACTCTTCAGGTATTGGTTCACAGGACTATGATACCCAAGAGAAAAGAAACAATGGATGTGAGTCCTTTGATCATCCTGGCTTCCTGCCTAAAGGCACTTACTAGATCCCAGGACAGGGAGGAAGAAGGGGATGGGAGCCTCCTGGAACTTAAGAGAAAAAGGTCAAAGTTAAGGAAGCTTGAGGTGGCTGGAATTTAAGGAAAAGAAGGCCAAAGAAGTAGTTACATGGAGAAAAAACTCCAGACATCTTCATTAGGTGCCCTTGTTGGTGTAAATAATAAACTGCTTATTTTTAAGGTGTGACTCCATAAGACCACACAAAGAACACCTACTACAGAAAAACAACTACTGGAGAGCTATAAGATGAACAGCTATCAGAACTTACATATGGTTGGAAAGCATTCAAGTTCCAACCAACCAGAACGAAGAAATCCTGTTGAACAACCAGGGAATTCAATAAAGATCTTATAAAAGCCAAGTCTTAATAGTAGGGTTAAACTAGAGCTACTAACAACCCTAAATGGGTTTGTTATCTAGTAATAGTAAATCAACTGCCTGCCAGAACAAAACTCAACACTCTTAGAAAGAACACAAAATTCAATCAACAACTTAATATTCACAATGTTCTGCATTCAATTAAAAAAAATTATTAGACATGGAAAGAACTAGAAAAATGGGAACTATGACTGAGAAAGTCTATGGAAACAGTCCAGAAGTGACAGCAATAATAAGATCAGCAGACAGCAATTAAAAATAGCTGTAATATTTTCAAGAAGTTAGAGGAAAATGTGAACCAAATAAGAAGAGAAATGTAAACTATTTTTAAACATCTAATAGAACTTCTGGAACTCAAAATACAATATCTTCAATAAAAAATTAACTGAATGGAATTATAATCAGATTAGACACTGCAGAAGAAAAGATCAGTGACCTTAAAGACAGAAAAATAATAACTATTCAAGCTGACAGAGAGGGAGGGAAAACAAACTTAAATTATTGTTGGAAATTTCAACACAGCTCTCTCAATAATTTATAGGACAGTAGGCAGAAAATCAATAAAAATATGGATAACTTAAACATCACTATGAATCAACTGACCCAAATGGCATTCATTCTCCAGGTACAAAATACACATTCTTTTCAAGTGCACGTGGAACAGTCAAGAAGATAGGCTTTATGCTAGACTAAATGTAAGACACAAAACTTCTAGAGGAAAATTTAGGAGAAAAGCTTCACAACCTTGAGGCAAATAAAGATTTCATAGGACAAAAAACATGCCAATCATAAAAAGAAAGTGCTTAAAATGGATAAACTTTAATTCCATCAAAATTTAAAACTTTTCATCTTTAAAAGACATCACTAAGGAAATGAAAAAGCAAGCCACAGTCTGAAAGAAAATATTCTCATATCTGATAGGACATATATAAAAATATAGAAAGAACTCTCCTAAATAAGTAAAAAGATAAATAATCACAAAATTTAAACAAAGTTTTCAATAGGCACTTCACAAAAGAAAATGTATAGATGGTTAATAAGCACATGAAAAGATGTTCAACGTCTTTAATCATGAGGGAAATTCAAATTAAAACCATAATGAGATGTGACTACATACTCACTAAAATTTAAAAGACTGACAATGTCAAGTGTTGGTGAGGATATGGAGCAACTGGAAATTTCATACATTGCTAATGGGGGTGTAAAATAGAGTAACCACTTTGGAAAATAATTTGTCAGTTTCAAATAAAATCGAGCATACACTTACTATATGACCTAGAAATTACCCTCCCAAGTATATACCTAAGAGAAATGAAAACATGTCCTTACAAAGACTTATATATGAACACTTAGAGCCACTTCATTCACAATAACCAAAATTGAAAACAACCTCAATATCCATCAACAAGTAGATACACAAGTTGTGGTACAGTCACGTGCCACTTAACCAGGGATACTTTCTGAGAAATGCACCCTTAAGCTATTTTGTTGTTATGTAAATATCCTAGAGTGTGCTCATAAACCTAGATGGGATAGCCCACTACACACCTAGGCTATATGTTATAGCCCATGCTCCTAGGCTACAAGCCTACACAGCATGTTACTGTACAAAACGACATGAGATTAAATCAAGCACTAGAGAAAATGATGCAGTCAAGGGATGTAAACACAAGATGTATGAGGCTGCTGCCAGTGTAACATGGGTACTGTTTTACAGAAAACTTTTTTTATAAGTAGAAAGAATACACTCTAAAATAACAAAAATATAGTATAATAAATACATAAACCAGTAACACAGTTGTTATTATCATTATCAAGTATTAGGTACTGTACATAATTGAATGTACTGTATTTTATACAACTGACAGCACAGTAGATTTGTTTACACCAGCATCACTACAAACATGTACACTGTGACATTACGACAGCTATGATGTCCGAGTTGACAGAAAAATTTCAGCTCCATTAAAATTTTATAAAACCTCCATCATGCATGTGGCTCGTTGTATATGTGGTCCAAGCTGACATTGTTAAGGGGCACATGACTGCATATCTATTGAATGAAACGCTACTCAGCAACAAAAAATAATGAACTATTGAGATACACAGTATGAAGGAATCTCTAAAACACTGTGATATAAAAGAGTACTGTCTGGCCCTGGCCAGTGCGCTCAGTGGTTAGAGTGTTGGCGGGCATACCGAAGGGTCACAGGTTTGATTCCCAGTCAAGAGTATCTATGGGCATTACAGGTTCGATCCCTGGCCCCAGGTCAAGGTGCATGCGGGAGGCTACAAATTGTGTCTCTCTCACATTGCTGTTTCTCTCTCTCCACATCCCTCCTTCCCTTCTACTCTCTCTAAAAAAAAAAAAAAAAATGGAAAAAATATCCTTGGGTGTGAGGATTAACCAAGGAGAGAGAGAGAGAGAGAGTACTGTCTGTGATTACATTTATGAGGAGTTTAAGAACAGGCAAAACCAGTCTATAATAATAGAAATCCAGTGGGTAGTTGCTTAAGTGAGCAGGTGCCGAGATTGACTGCAAAGGGACACAGAAGGACTTCTGGGGTGATGGAAATGTCCTGTATCTTAGTTGTGATAGTGGTTATATGGGTGTATACATTTGTCACAACTTAAACAAAAAACTTAAAACAGGTGAATTTTATTGTATATATATTATATACTAGTATATATTATCTATACAATAATGTATGAAATACATATTTTTACACCTCAGTAAAGTTGATTTTTTTTAAAGAGGTTTTTGATCTTCAGGAGACTATGATTAAAAATACAGGGGAACTTCCTATGGTCACGCACAAGCCGGAAGGGCACTCTGCACTAATTTATGTCTTGCATACTCAGGTGTCATGGAGATCTGAGGATTGGGAAGTTGGTGAGGGACTAGTCAGCATACATTTCAGAGTGAACCTGTCCAGGAGCTGAGGGAAAGGGAGAGTCTGAGGCATGGAGAGAAGACCTCGGGTCTCCAAGGACAGATACAGCACATGGCAGTGGAAATGTGGATGGCCTGCAGGGGGGCCATGCAAAAGACTGTGGCTGATTCGGCTGAAGTCAGATATAAAGAAGAAATACAGTATAGGGTCTTGAAAGCAAGGCAAAGAATTTAGAGGGCTGAAAATGGGCAATCGTGTGAGTCCCGAGTGAGGCAATGGCAGCACGTGTGTGATCTGTTTGTGGGCAGGAATCCAAGGCCAGGAACCCATGACAGAGGCTCTGGCAGGTGTACAGGCATAATTGATGGGGGCCTGCTCTAGTGAGGTGACATGGGATACAAAGGGAGGAGTAGATGCGAGAACATTCTGATGAGCACAAGCCATTGGAGATGCTCACTCTGTCTTACAAAACTTTCTGAACCACGGAGAGGCAGCCAATTCCGGTGGATGGAGCTCAGAGTCTGAAGTCCACAGCCTGAGTTCCAAGCCTGGATCCACCACAGATCTGGGCAATACTAAAGCACTCCAAACCTTAGTGTCCTCATTTGTGATAGGGAATAACAGTTCTCAGCCTGCAGGGTTATTGAGAGAACTAGAGGTGAGGAAGGTAAAGCACCTGGCACAAAGTAGATAATTCATGACGGACATTATAATTAGTCCTATGATTGATCAGGGATTCCTGGGACCACTACATGAGGAGTCTCCTCCCTCTGGGTTTCAGGGTGGAGTCATAACTATACCGGATGAGTGGGAAATAAAATGAATATACACGTAAACATATAGGTACGCTGGCCATCGAGAACAAGCAACATGGGTACAACTATCACTCACACATGTGCTGTGTAGGGGCCACAAAAAGAGAATGAGGTGGGTCTCTTTCGCTAGATAACAAAAGGTCAGAGGGCCTGCTTATGGAAATTTGGGCCAATGGGTTCATAATTTGAAGTTTCTCCATTGGGAAAATGATGCCTTTTTAATTTGCAGATTGACCGAGAGTAGCCTACTTAGCCCAACATCTCTGTCATTAAGTGGCCTCCTTGACGCTTTGATGCAGGTAACTGTGGCTCTCGGGGAATCCTAGGAGACCACTGCTCCAGAATCTTGTCTCCAGTAGCAGTGTGTGTTGGGGGTGTTGGGCAAGCACAAACTTAATATAGTTGCTCAGATCTAGGGAAGATTATTTTCTCTATATTGAAAGAGACAGGCACTCGCTGATCATCTACTGTTTACAAGGCAGGCACTGTGCTAGAGGCTTTACCTGGACTGTCTGGAATAATTGTTCACTTATTCAACAATTTTTTTTTAGTTTCAACAGGCACTGTGCAAGATGCTAGGGATGCACTGGGATCAGGGAGACATAAAGTAAACATCATAACCACAGAGTAACAAGTACCACCCGAGAGTGGGTCCAGGGCAGATCACCAGCACCTAACCCGGCCTTAGCTGGAAACGGGGTGCGTATGCAGGAGTGAAACACTCCAGGGGAGGGAAAAGCAAGCCTGGCAGTGACAGCGACTGCGAACTGTTTGTCAGGGGAACAGCAGCAGTTCCTAAGTGGAGCAGAAAACATCTGTAGCAGTAAGTCAGTGGCCTGGTCATGAAGGATTCCTATGTCTGGAATTTAGCAAATAAAAGCACAGGATGCTAAACCTGATGAACATGACCTCAGACAGTGGCAAGTCACGTGGCTAATGCAAACTTTTAACATGACAGAATGAGAATGGCACCTGATCTCTGTTGCCTTCCTCTCAAAAACACATTGCCCCAGTCTAATCATGAGAAAAACACCAGCCAGGCCCAAGTGGACGGACGTTCTACAAAACGCCTGGCCAGAACCCCTCAAAACTGTCAAGATCATCAAAAACAAAGAGTGACTGACAGGCTGTCCCAGCCAGGAGGACCCTGAGGGAGCACCACGACTAAGTGTGATGTGCTGCTCTGGACGGGATCCTGGAACAGAGAGGACAGTAGGTAGCAACGAAGGAAATCTAATAAAGTTGAACTTTAGTTAATGATAATATAGCAACATTAGTTGTTAATTGTGACAAATGTATCATACTGACATAAGATAGTAATGTTTATGTAACTCTACTAACTGCATAATTTTTCTATAATCTAAAATGATTCTAAAATTAAATATTTACTTGAAAATATAGGATGCCCAGTTAAACCTGAATTCAGATAAACTTTTTTTTTTTTTTTTTTTTTTTTTTTAGTATAAGTACATCCCATGCAATATTTGGAGAATAATTACACTAAAAAAAAATATTCCTTGTTTGAAATTTAAATTTTCCCGAGTGTCCTGGAAGCTCTTGCCTGGGAATGGAGTTCACCCTGAGAGCGGTTAGAAGAGCAGTGAGGAGCTACTGAAGGATCGATCACGGGGAAGGTACATGATGCACAGCTAACATAGTAGGTAATCAGGTGAGGAAACTGAGGCTCGATGATTTTACCGAAGGGCCCAGCTAGCTTAGTGGGGAGTCAGGATCCGAACACAGGCTTGTCTCACCCAAGCCCTATCCATTTCACTCAGATGCCTCCCAGAACTCCTTCTAGAAACATCCACAAGGATTTACTCTTGCTGGCAAAGAATAGAGGAAGAGCGGTAACAGATGCTGTGCCTGGAGGGCTCCAGCAAAAGCAGGTGAACACTTCTGCACACCAAAACTCAGGGCTTCCCACGATGTCCCCTTCCCCTTCTCTCTGCCTCTCACCACCGCAGTCAAAGCAGACACACTCAGAGCCATGAACCGAGAAGTGAGAAGGGGGCCATTCATCCAGCGTTCCCCTTTGAGCAGTATTACCATCCACAGTCGTCCCCACACAGGTCGCCTCCTTGGTACAGTTCTTAACTATTGGCTTCAGCTTGTGGTGGTCTTTCCCCATCTTTAATTCCCACTTCCAACCTGCGTAGGTGTCAGAAAGCAGCTTACCGAGCTAATTAGAGCTACGTGTTAAGTAAGAGTCAATGGTCTCTGAGCAAGGGCCCAAAAGGCTCCTCTGCGTGAAAAGAGAAACTCTGTAATGTGTATTCCAGCTGCTCAGGGATCTTTCTGTCTTACCTCCTCCCATCTTGTTCCAAATAAATGCTGCGGTTTTATACCGGGGCTCCACAGAGATAAGGTTAAGTAACTGCATTCAGATGAGCACGGCCAAGGGCTGCTTTAGTTTGTTTTAGTAGTACGTAAGAGAAGGCAGAGGGGCAACACAAGGGTGGCATGTACTCGGCTGGCAAAATCTCCTGCAGGAAGATCTGAGGCCAGCCAGCTGCTTCAGGCCCCTGCTGGGCTGTTTCTCCCCCTCTCCTATCTCTCAAAGGACAGCCACCCAGCTGTGCCTTGCCAGCTCTGGAAGACAAAGAGGGCAAAGCTCTGGCTTGCTGTGTGCCCACCTCCAACACATCCCCCCAAGAGACCATTGACATACAGGGCCCTGCAGGGGTGGGGGTGGGAGAAAGTGTCCGACAATCCTCTTTTCTCTAGAAATGGGATTGGAAATGGGGTAATCGTCTAAATGCGCAGTCTTGATGAGTCGATAAACATAACTCCCATTTTTATTATGGCGATAAGGCTGCCTGAGTGAGCGTAATCCCTCTCCTGGGCTCCAGGAGTTTGCCAGGCAGCCAGCCGCCACCCTGCCTGCCACAAGGGCTGCATTAGTCTGATGGGAAGAGACACTGAGCTCTAGAGAGACTGCATTTCATAATGGCATTTAAAAGCATGGATCCTGGGGTCATGCCAGAGTCCAGTATACTGCTGGCCGAGCTCCCTGTCCCCTTGACACTGCCCTCTGCTCCCCCACACACTGACGGGGCATAGATGGTCCAAATGCAGGGCTGCTCTCTGTCACGTAGGGTGAAGATATCAGGAAAGGCTCCAATTTAAAATGGGTGGAAAATGGTATAACAGAAAAACCTCTGGGCTCCAGCCCTAGCCAGTCCACTCACTCTGAGGCCTTGGTTTCCTCAGCTGCATTATGTGATTGCTAAGGTACTTTCCTGCTCCCCCATGTAAAAGACCTGCAGATTCATGAATCTCCCAGCCAGCCAGGATTTCCACCCTTACAAAGTAATTCCTTTGTGTTTTAAAGGCTATTTTATCTTTCACACATCCCTAATGAAGAACAATTTTCCATTTTATTAATGAACACCTTATGGGAGAGGATGAGCTGGAGTAGCCGGCAGCGAGGCCGAGGGAATGGTACAGGCAGGGGAGGGTGGCCTTGTGTACCAGAAAGACGCAAGGGGCTCAGGAAGGCAGGCAGAAAAACGCCCACAGCCCATCATCCGGGGCCCACCACGTAAGCAAAGTCCGCACTGACAATGGATAAGATGCAGGCAGGTAAACTACAGAGTAGGGCAGCTGGTTCTGCTGGTGGCACTCAAGGGCCTTCAAGACAAGTCACGACCCTGTGTAGCCATTTGGCTCCTAAATGGAGGATTCACCTTTCCCATTCCCTCATTTACTCAAGCACTGATCAGACAGGAGGCCTCGAGGTACAGCAAAATTACGACTGGATTTAGATTCAAAAGCTGGGCCCTAGCTGCAGTGTCAGCATTTACTTGTCACATGACACTGAATAAGGCATGTCACCATTCCGAGCCAACAAAATAAGGCAAGTGCCTGCCTTGCACACTTTGTGGGCAGGGTTGCCACCTTGCACACCCCCAGGGGGCGCCATTCCCATGGGAGTCTACATGAGTGGCGCTGGCCAGAACTGGGCAATGCACAACTGACACAGTCAGATTCAACCCTGCCTATAGTTAATGACATAAGATACATTAGTCATGAACAACATGTGTTAATAACACAACAGTGTTATTCTATTGGTTGTGTTCTAGAAAGGGATGCTAGACCCATAAAAGACACTGGCAAAAAGCTAAAATTTAGCTTTTCGACCATGGTGGGACAGTGGAGCAATTCATTTTACCATCCTAGTGCTGTCATTATGGTTCAGATGACAGAAACCACAAGGAAGAATATATTAGCTAAATAAGAGTTGTGATCCCAAGCCCAGGCTGAGGCAAACATCCTTTATTATGTGTCTCCCTGGTCCTAAGGCCACCCTGCCCTCCACACTATTCCCTTCTCAAAACACCCTTCATTATAAGACACTCAAGGGGTGTCAGATAAGACAGGAGGACACCAGGACAGACTTCTCAGATCAGGACAGAAAGACGAACCAGAAATGTCTAGTCAAAATGAGTTTCCCTGGATTTCACACCCCTTCCCACACAAACTCACCATCAGCTCAGGGCAGCAGGTCCTAAGAGTGCCCTTTACTCTCAACCCTCCATGGGCCACTGTGGCCTGGGAAAGGAGAAAGACCCCCAGATTCATGACTGCCACACTGCCCACTACCCTGCTGACTCCAAACCCCTTCTCAGTCTTCCTCTACATTGACGGTGGTCAGGTCAGGCAGGTTACAAATGTTAAAATCGTGTACAGCCCCTTGATCCACTACTGCCTTTCCTACGGGAAAAAATGAAAATGAGAAATACTAAAAGCATTTGTCCACACCTCTCTATCACTCCTTTCACTGCTGCAATTCAGGCCATCTTCATCAGATGCCTCTTAATGTGTGTAACTCCCTGGCTCCAAGACCTTTTGGCCTCCACACTAGGCACCTCTCAGATACAGCGCTCTGAAACCCAGGCTGCACAGCGCCCCTCTGCCCAGGTGACAGTATCTCAGCCACAAGCTTGTTCCCAGCCTCACCTCTGGCTACTTCCTCCCATGTAGCCTATATTCCTGTCCCACAGGTGGCCCTCTCCATTCCTGAGTCATGCAGTCATTCACCCAATGCATAATGATTAGATGAGAGTGGAAAGTGTATCAGGCAGTGTGCTGGGCCCTGGAAATGCAGTAGAGAGCAAACCCAGCCAAGCATCCAGAGCTTACAACCTTTCAGGGAAAACAGACATCAATCAAATGACCACACAAATAAATGTATGCTTACAGACTGTGGTATCTGATAAGGAAATGTGCTCTGAGATGGCCAAGGAAGAGGTGCTGAAGTAGTCTGGGGAACCGGAGAAGTTTTCCCTGAAGAAGCGATAGTTGAGCTGATATGTGAAAAATGAGAAGCATGAATTAGGCACATGAGGTGGGAGTGGCGGCAGCAATGAAGAGAGGATTCCAGGCATAGGGAGCTGCCTGGGCCTGGGGCCCATGAGGAGCAGAAAGAAGACCAGGCAGAAGTAGGGGTGCTAGTCTGTGATGGAGCTGGGGAAGCAGCCAGGGGTCCGAGTATGAGGGGTCTTAGAGGCTCTGCTGAGGATGTGGCTGTTGTTTATCCTAAGGAAAATGAAAAAGTATTAAAAGGTTTTAAGCAGAGGAGGAGGGTAGTTTGGGGAGCATGCAACACGATCAGATTTGCATTTTAAAATGCTTGCTCCAGCTGCTGTGAGGTGAAGGGGTTGGGGACTCAGAGTGGATGTGGGGGCTCAGTGAGGAGGAAATCACATCTTACTTGGACTAGGGAGCTGGGAGTGGAGAGTGAGCCTGGCAAATGAATTTCCCAGACCAGAGTTTACCAACCAGATGGATGGGTGGTGCCCTCTGCAAAGATGGAACACCAAAAGATGATCAGATTTGGGTGAAAAGATCCTGAGATCAGTTTGGGACATAATGGGTTGAGGGAGCCTTTGAGACCTCTAAGGAAAGATCAGTGGGAGATGGATCTGGGCTGAAGACATATATTTAGAGAGCCACCTGCACACAGATGGTAATGGAAGTTGTGAACATGAATGAGGTTGCTTCACAGCACCACTCGAGGTCATCGTCTCTCTCCAGTCACTCCACCTGTGCCGGCCCTCATGTGGTCTCTGCTGCCTCACAGAGCCCCTTAGACTCTGTACCTGCTCCTGCTGCCATAGGGCCTCTTGGACCTCTTTATGGTCACTCCCGTACATGTCTTCCCCACTATCGATCCAAGAACACATTGGGAACAGAGACACATGGCTCTCCTCCTGAGGTCCTCAACATGGCAAGCAGAGCCTGGGTCTTGAGTGAGCAGTGAGATACAGGCCCACTTTTCTGGCCCACCACAAAGCCCAATGCAATGTGGTTCTGAAAGAAGGAGAGAATGCAGGTCCAGACCCAAGAGCCTCATCTAAAATCCAGTCTCAGAGGAAATGGCCCCATTCCTTACCTATGCTCCTAGAAACCAAGATAGGTACTGAAAAAATCTTAAAAAGAGAATGGTATAGCAAACAGATAAACAAAATAGATTCAGTGACATAGAAGCACGGAACAGACTGAGGAATCTCAGAGGAAAGGTGGGGGTGGGTGGGTGCGAGGGGAGAGATTAACCACAGAATTTATACGCATACATGCATAACCCATGCACACAGACAATAGTGTGGGGAAGGCCTGGGGCAGGGAGTGGGTGCGGGGTGGAAGGGGTCAATGGGGAAAAAAGGGGACATCTGTAATATTTTCAACAATAAAGATAAATTTTTTAAAAAAAGAATGGTATTGAAGTTTTCCCACTGTTACTACAATAGATAAGCGAGCAATTGGATATTTATTGGGAATGTATTTCTCTTTTGTTAACGACTGTGCAGGGCCCTTACAGGTAAAGAAATAAGTAAACTCTGTCCTCAAAGAGCTTCTAATACACTCTTACTCAGAACCCAGTGCTCTGATTAAAATTCAAAACAAAGTTGTACATTATTCCACATGAGATATCTATAAGAAAATAAAAGCCTGAGCCCTCAAGGAGGTTATAATCTCAAGAAAATATAGGGCAAACAAAGATAAAAAGTTAACTTGATCAATACAGGCAGAGCCATGCTACCCTGCCTAGTGCCTTTTTTCATTTAGGAAAATGGTACGCTTCCTCCGAGCAGATACAGCCCCTCAGTGGGTCATATGACTTGACTGGATTTAAGCCTGTCCCCTTGCCCTGGCCAGATGTCCCTGTGCAGTGCACACCCTGTACATGGAGGTGTGACACCCATAATGGGATTTGTTCATAGGGAGGGATCAATATAGAATGGGCAAGTCAGAGAATAG
Source organism: Miniopterus natalensis (assembly GCF_054644295.1). Taxonomy (NCBI): domain Eukaryota; kingdom Metazoa; phylum Chordata; class Mammalia; order Chiroptera; family Miniopteridae; genus Miniopterus; species Miniopterus natalensis. The sequence continues at coordinate 9,759,481 of NC_142098.1, forward strand.
GTAGAAATGACTTGGTAAGAAAAGAAGAAACATCTGCAAGGAAGGCCAGAGGTGTGTTGGTTACAAATCAGGTTTGACACCCAAGAAGTAATAAAATGAGATGGATGTTTGGTTGGAGAGTGATTATGGAAGGTCCCAAACATCAGGCTAAAGAGCTGCCCTGACCCTGAAGGAGCTGAGCATTGCCTAGGGACATACCCTCTGTGATGGTCAGTGTTATATGTCAATCTGAATGGGACTCGAGGTTCCCAGATTAAACATTGTTTCTGGGTACATCTGTGATGTTTTCGGCATTCTGAGATTAGCATTCTAATCTGTGAACTCAGTAAAGTAAGGTCGCCCTCCTGACTCAGGTAGGCACCATCCAATCCACTGAGCACCTGAACAGAGAGCAAAGGATGGAGGAAAGAGGCATTTGCTCCTGTTTTCCTGCCTCGCTACGTAAGCTCATTTCATGTTCTCATGCCATCGCCTGGGATTTATATCAACAACTCCCCTAGTTCTCAGGCCTTCTGACTCAGACTGAATCACACCACTGGCTTTCCTGGGCCTCCAGCCTAAAGACAGCATATTGTGGGAAAGATTAGATGACAGATAGATCATTGATAGATAGATGATAGATAGATAGATAGATAGATAGATAGATAGATAGATAGATAGATAGATGATAGATAGATAGATAGATGATTGATAGATGATTGATAGATGATAGATAGATGATAGATAGATAGATGATAGATAGATTAGATAGATAGATAGATAGATAGATAGATAGATAGATAGATAGATAGATAGATGATAGATAGATAGATGATTGATAGATGATTGATAGATGATAGATAGATGATAGATAGATAGATGATAGATAGATTAGATAGATAGATAGATAGATAGATAGATAGATAGATAGATAGATAGATAGATAGATAGATGATAGATAGATAGATAGATAGATAGATAGATAGATAGATAGATGATAGATAGATAGATGATAGATAGATAGATAGATAGATAGATAGATAGATAGATAGATAGATGATAGAGATGATGATAGATAGATAGATATAGATGATAGATGAAAGATGACAGATAGGTAGATGATAGATAGATGATAGATGATAGATATAGATAGATAGATAGATAGATAGATAGATAGATAGATAGATAGATAGATAGATAGATGATAGATAGATGATAGATATAGATAGATAGATGATAGATAGATAGATAGATAGATAGATGATAGATAGATAGATAGATAGATAGATAGATAGATAGATAGATAGATAGATAATAAACAGATAGATAGATTAGGTAGATCCCATCCACGTTGTTTCTCTGGAGAATCCTGACTATTATTACATCCTCTTTTCCCAAAGTAATCAGCACTAGGGCCCACTAAAGTCCTGAAGGTCCATGAAGGATATACTACTATTGGACAAGAAAACAACTAAATATCTTTGTGCTCATATGAACTCCCAAATATTAAGATCTAATTCCCTGCATTTGTAGCCTGCCTAAAAAAGCATATTTTATACCCAATATATTTATTTTTGCAATAGTATCATTTGATTAATAGGATGAGAAGACATTTAAGGGCCTTGGCAAAATCAAAGAAAAAATCCACAGTGGCAAAACTGGGACTGGGACTCGGGTCTCTCGTTCAGAATCCAGTGCTCAGGGTGCATGGCTTCCCTGCACTGGCCTCGGCAGGGTCCCTCTATCACCAGCCACCACACTGGCTATTTGAGTCTGCCAGCCCTGGGTCCTTTCCAAGAAAAGGTGGAGCTTCCAAACAAGCAGTAATGAAATTGATATGCCGAGCCAAAGGCAGGAGATTCTAGATCATTTCCTTAAAACACTTGCTCAGCAGCACATGGGCCCTCAGCCCCACCACCCCTCATCCCAAGAAATAAATGTATGGTAGGTACTTCATTAACAGGAAGGGGAAATAATTCCCTGTGGATTTTGCAGTCTCATGTTCCTAGCTTGTCAAGTGCCAGCAGCAAGCCAGTCTGGCTGTATTGTTAGCTCGGCTCTATCTTATTTTGTAGTGTTTTGCAGCTTGCGGCAGCTTTTGTTTTTTTCCCAACTGGACAAAAACATATCACCTTTAAGCTTCCTGGTGTGTCATTCAAAAGACTTCCCTGTTCCACTTGGACTTCTTCTGCTACCAGAAGCCATATTTCTTTTTCTCCAAGAAAGAACATAAAAAGTTATTTTTTATCACTATACTACAAGATATGTGATCAAAATATAATTTAAAAAACAACTAAATGGAAGACTTCCCAATATGTTGTACAAACCATATAAAGCATGCTGTTCAAAAGCTAATTTTTAGCTATCACCTGTACATTCTCCCCCCGCCCCAGTTTTTTTCAGCTTCATCCTTTTATTACTAAGGAAGTTGAAATGAAAGATTTGTCTCTTTTTTTCAAAGACCCATCTCTCGCTGCTGAGCTTCTCCACACCTGAATTCACACATCTCCCACATCACAACAATTGCCTCCATAGTAACCACTTGTGACATCATAAACACAATATGATAGAAGAAACAAGAGCTACTTGACACCCTGTTGGATGCACATGTCCTGTATGATCTAAGGGACTCACAGGAACAAAGGGAATTTTGTCTCAAGATTTTAGCAGAGAGGTAATTTTGAAATCTATTCTTATAGTTCAGTATTTATTGGATTTCAAAACTTCCTGCTGCCCAGGAGCCTATGAATGTGGTCAAAGAGCCATGACGTTGCTAAAATGGCACCACAGCACCTGTACCTGAAAGCAACTTGGTGGGAACAGTGGATTTCAGCCTAAAGACATAAATTCCCCACCACAATTAGATCTCACAGGTCATTCTGATTGTCAAAAGAGGGGCTCTTGGAATGGCTCCACGGTTTTACAGAAAACAATGTGTTCCCAGAAAATCTTTTTCTCCTTCTACCTTTTCTTACCCAAAATAAATACCCAAAGCTTCAAGCCAAGGTTAACAGCTATGAATAACTTTGTGGACAGCAGCCAAAAGGAGAGTGGACACACCATGAGTATGTGACATGTATACAACACACACTTACAGAGAAGAATGGAAGTGTTTGCAGTAAGACACTGGCGAGATGTGAGGTGAATGCTAACACCCACTTCTCACAGGCCTTCTTCTCTGCAAACAGCCCTAGCTTTGGGACTTAAAATGTTATTCCAAATACTCTTAGGTACAACAGGGCTCCCAAAACATGGATTTCAAGTTGGAGACATCAAAGTGCATTACAGGAATGCCATGTTTTATTGTGCTTTGCTTTATTACACTTCACAGATAATGCAGTTTATGCAAATTGAAGGTTTGTGGCAACCCCGCATCCAGCAAGTCTATCGGTGCCATTTCTCCAACAGCATTTGCTCGCTTCATGTCTCTGTGTCATATTTTAGTAGCACTTGCAATATTTCAAACTCTTTCATTATATTTGTTAAGGTGATGTGTGATCAGTGATCTTTGATGCTACAATTGCAATTGTTGGGAATCTCCACAAACCGCACCCGTATTAGATGGCAAACTTAACTGATCAATGCTGGGTGTGTTCTGACTGCTCCACCGACCAGCCGTTCTCTTGTTTCTCTCCCCCTCCTTGGGCCTCCCTATTCCCCGAGACACAACAGTACTGAAATTAGGACAATTAATTACCCCACACTAGCCTCTAAGTGTTCTAGTGAAAGGCCACATGTCTGTCCTTTTAAAAGCTAGATATGAGTAAGCTTAGTGAGGAAGGCATGTTGAAAACTAAGATAAGCCAAAAGCTAGGCCTCGTACCAAACAGTTCACCAATTTGTGAATGCAAAAGAAAAGTTATTGAAGGAAATTAAAAGTGCTACTCCAGTGAACACACAAATGAGAAGCAAGTGAAACAGCATTATTGCTGATACGGAGAAAGTTTTAGTGGTCTGGATAGAAGATTAAACCAGCCACAATATTCCCTTAAACCAAAGCCTAATCCAGAGCAAGGTCCTAACTCTCTTCAGTTCCATAGAGGCTGAGAGAGATGAGGAAACTGCAAAAGAAGCTGGAAGCTAGCAGAAGATGGGTCATGAGGTTGAAAGTGCAGGTGAAGCGGCAAGTGCTTATTAGAAGCTACAGCAAGTTATCCAGGAGATCTAGCTGAGACAATTAACGAAGGTGGCTACGCTAAAGAACAGTTTTCAATGTAGAATAAACTGCAATATGTCAGAATAAAATGCCAACGAGGACTTTCATAGCTAAAGAGGAGAATTCAATGCCTGGCTGCAAAGCTTCAAGGGACAGGCTTACTCTCTTGTTAGGGGCTAATGCAGCTGATGACTTTATGTTAAAGCCAGTGCTCATCTGCCACTGCAAAAATCATAGGGCCCTTAAGAATTATTCTAAATCTACTCTGCCTATGGTATAGATGGAACAGCAAAGCCTGTATGACAGCACATGTTTATAACATGGTTTACTGAATATTTTAATCCCACTGTTGAGTCCTACTGCTCAGAACAAAAGATTCCTTTCAAAATATTACTGCTCATTGACAATACACCTGGTCACCCAACAGCTCTGATGGAGACGTGTGCAATAAGACTAATGTTGTTTTCATGCCTACTAAACACAACATCCATTCTGCAGCTCATGGATCAAGGAGTAATTTCAACTTTCAAGTATTATTATTTAAGAAATACATTTCATAAGGCTATAGCTGCCACAGATAGTGATTCGTCTGATACATCTGGGCAAAGTAACTGAAAGCCTTCTAGAAGGAACTTACCATGCTAGATGCCATTAAGAACACTCGTGATTCATAGGACAAGGTCATAAATATCAAAGTTAACAGGAGTTTGAAAGAAGTTGATTTCAACCTTCATGGGTGACTTCAGTAGAGGAAGTCACTGCAGATGTGGTGGAAATAGCAGAACTAGAATTAGAAGTGGATCCCGAAGATGTGACTGAACTGCTGCAATCTCATGATAAAACTTGAATGGATGAGGAGTTGCTTCTTATGGATGAGCAAAGAAAGTGGTTTCTTGAGATGGAATCTACTCCTAGTAAAGGTGCTGTGAAGATTGTTGAAATGACAACAAAGAATTTAGAATATTATATAAACATGTTTGATAAATCAGTGAAAGGGTTTGAGAGGATTTATTCCATTTTTTAAAAATTTATCTTTATTGTGGAAAGTATTACAGATGCCCCCCCCTTTTCCCCCATTGACCCCCCTCCACCCCACATCCACCCCACCCCCAGGCCTTCCCAAACTGTGGTCTGTATCCATGGGTTATGCACATATGCATATAAGTTCTTTGATTAATCTTTCCTCACCCACTCCCCCGCCCCCCCTTCCCTCTGAGATCCCTCAGTCTGTTCCATGCTTCTTGTTCATCAGTTACTTTGCTCTTTAGATTCCACGTATGAGTGAGATCACGTGGTACTTGTCTTTCTCTGACTGGCTTATTTCACTTAGCATAATACTCTCCAGTTCCATCAGACTGACTCCAAATTTGAAAGAAGTTCTATTGTAGGTAAATTGGTATTAAACAGCATCGAATGCTATAAAGATATACTTTGTGAAAGGAAGAGTCGATCGATGTGGCAAACTTCATTGTCTTATTTTAAGAAATTTCCACAGCCACCCCAACCTTCAGCAACCACCACCCTCATTAGTCATCAGCCATCAACCTCAAGGTAAGACCCTCCATCAACAAAAAGGTTACAACTCACTGAAGATTCATATGATGGTTAGTATTTTTTTTTAGCAAAAAGTATTTTTAAAATAATGTATGTACATTTTTAGACATAATGCTATTAGATGTTTAATTGACTAAGGTATAGAGTAAACATAAGTTTTATATGCACCAGGAAACAGGAAGATTCATCTGACTCACTTTATCGATACTCACTTTACTGTGGTGATCTGGAACCAAACCTGCCAAATCTCTGAGGCGTGCCTGCATTTACTAAAACCACTGTGACTTTCCCCAGCCTCTTTTTTCACAAGATGCTATTGTAAAATTCAGACTACTTTAATCTCTGTGATAGAAGAAAAAAGAAAGGAACAAACAGTGTTGCTTGAAAAGGGACTGAACTCACAATTTGGGAGCAAAAAAGTAAGCATTACTCAGTGAGCTCCTCAGTTTAATTACTGGCCTGAGAATCTCGAGTTACACGCTTTTAATTAGCCACAGAAAAACGCACCTATTATTCTCTAAATACAAAATTTAAAAAGCAAACAGAAAATGGGGGAGAAAAGGCTTAAGGGACTCCGAAGATTAATCTTTGCATCCCACTCCCCCCCACCCCACCCCCTGGGCGAATTCGGGAATAAAAGTTGTCACAAAGTATTCCTATGAACAAAAACTAATTCTGACCATTATTTTGGCAAACAATTTCAGAAGCATAGGGCTCTAATAGACAGCGATATAGAATTTTGCATAAACAAAATAACAGGACTGTGTTTCCTCCTGAAAGGCAGGAAGTCAAACAGCGTGAATATGTTTGCCAGCTGAATGAATGGGTGGGTGAGTGAGCGAAAGTTTCAGGGCTCCCTCACTCATCATGCCTTTTGACATCCTTAAACTTTTACTAGCATTTTTAAAGTGTGTTAATTTGTTTTGCTTATCTATCTTGTGTTGTCATTTTGGCCCAACAAAAAAAGAGCAAAATTAATTTTAATTGACTTTAATTTTTAAAATGTGTCACTCCAGATGTCTAACAAGTAGAATTCTAAAAATGAATGGACATTGCCAACACTTCAAGGAGCCTTCAAATGGCTGTAACTAACTTATCATGGACTCAAAATGACACCTAGGAAGAAAGCACTTTTTTAAATCCTTACCCTAGGATCATTTTTCCATTGCTTTTCAGAGAAAGTGGAAGGGAGAGAGAGAAAAAAACATCGATGTGAGAGAGACACATTGATTGGTTGCCTCCCACATGTGTCCCAAACAGGGCTGGAGAATCTAGCCTGCAACTGAAATACATGCATTGACCCAAATCAAACCAGAGACACTTCAGTCCGCAGTCCAACACTCTAACCACTAAGGCAAACTGGCCAGGACAGAAAGCACTTTTGATATAAAGGAATAACCTTTAGATTAAGGCTGGAGCCCCTTATTCAACCCCACTAACAAGTCTACAATTGTTTAAGCAGGTCTAACTGAGTCCCTGCAATGGGCAAGGAACTCAGTTAAGTGTTTTGGGGGAGAAAATGATGCCAGTATATGGTTCTTAAGGAGTTTGTTAAGAGAGATAGAACACTACAGGCATATGGAACCTATCAGTTACCATCAATACATGCTAGGAAAGTTCTAAGGAGCAGGAGGCCACTTCTGAGCAGGGAGACTATTGTGGCCTCAGAGAAATAGAATAGTTAATCTGAGAGGATTCAGCAAGGATCAATGGAGAGGCATAATGCATGCAGTGGCCAAGAGGCAGAAACTTGAGATATAGTTAGAATACTGAGCAGAGGAACAGCTTTGCTGAGCGTCTGTTGCTGCCAGGGTGCAAAACAGAAAGAGGGTCTTGCGGGTCAAAGCCATGTACCGGAGACTGGATATTCTGATCAACCTATCAGTCCAGGACCTGAGTGGAAGTCAGAAGAGAGAAGGAAAGGGATGGTGAGGACCTATAGTGAGAGTTCAAAAGGAGACATGCAGTTTAAGATAGAGACACAGTCGCTGTGAGCTTTTCTGCCAGGAACCAAGAAAGGAAGAAACAGAGTCAATTATTAAGCCGCTGGGCTTTAAAAAACTGCTCAACTTTGTCATGTCAGCCTGGAAAGAGTTTTCTGGGATCTCCGTAGGTGCAGAAGCTTTCACCCAGTAGCATCCTGAAGGCATTACTTTGCTTCTGACACTTTTACCAACCATGACATATTAGAATACACTGGCTGCTGCTTCTGGAATGGCCACAACCCAAAGGCAGCTTGTTAGGAACCATTTGCCTGCCAACTCCAAAGTCTTCAGGTCTTCAGCAAAGTTGGGGACACTTGGCAAGGTCTTCTGTCCCCAAAGTAATGAACATAAGAGCTCTGGGCTAGAAATCAAGAGGGCGGCGCTAGCTGATCCTGGCCTGGGCATTAACTCCCTGTGGACTTTGGGTGAGCTTCTTCCTCTCTCAAGGCCCAGTTTCATTGGTAAGTTGAGGAGATTGGACACAATAATTGCTTCTGTGTCTTGCATTCTCTGAGCTGGGATCAAGTGACTCTCAAGTTCATGCATTCACATAAAAGTGAGAGCCAGGACCAGACCCTGAGTCTCCTGACCCATTGACCCAGTGTTCTTTCCACACTGCTGGGTTACACAAGCGGATGTTAAACGGCAACAACTAACATTCACTGAGGGCTACTGCACGCCAGTGTGTCTATACTGTATCTAGTTAGTCTTCACATCAATCATTTGAGTTACATAAATCTGCCAAATCCCTTTAAGGGTAGGGAGCAAACACATAAAGATTAAGTCATTTGCCCATAATCACAAAATTAGTAAATGCAAAGGATTTGAAATCAGACAGTCCTGTTCCAGGACTCAGTCTTCACCTCTACCCTCCGCACTACACAGCAGAATAAAAAGCAGCAGAGCGACACATAAGGGACATGGAATCTGAAAATAGAAAACATGGCAGTCTTCCAGTGGTGAATTCACACTGCAAGTATGAGAGCTTTCAGAAGAAATATTTTGGTCCCTGTTGCTTGCCTGCATACCTCCCCTTTCCCTCCCCACTGATGACCACATGAACAGTCCCTGGGAGATCATGTAGGTCCATGGTCTCAACTGTGATCTGAATGGACCCAGATAATGACCACAATGGATAAGGACCACATAGAAAATCAGGAGACAGTGGCTTCCTGGCTGACTCCCCCAGCTCATAAGACAAGGAAAACCAAAACCACCACAGATTTATTTTACTATAAATAAAACCCAAGAGAAGGCATCCTCTTGAAATCTTCAGGGAGCCACACTGACATCACCCCTGGGCACACAGGCACACATGCAGACTTCTCCAGTAGAACACATCTCAGATTCATGGCTGTGCCAAACCAGACATTATTTTAAATAGAATAAAGGGAAAGGGCACTTGAAAACTCCAACCCTATACTCTTTTACTTATGACCATCTAAGATCTCTATTCTAGGAAGTTTATGAGTTATTCTTGAGCATATTTTCCCATTGCTAATAAAAAATATGTTAGTATGGTTGCCAGAACCCTGGCAACCTTAGTTCCAGTCCAGCATTTTCGCCAAGTAGCCACTTGACCTTGGCTGGTCATTTGACTTTCCCAAGCCCTGGTTCCTCATCTGTAGTGAGAGGACTGATCTTCTCAGAATTCTGTAGTCCTGTGAACCAGTCAAGAACCAAGAGCCCTTGAATCCTGTGTTTTTGCTAAATGGATCCACAGAACAAAATTGTGATCCATGGGGATTAAATGGAAATAAGAAACAAAGGGCAATGAATGCTCTTCTGAAAGAGGAGTTAAGTTCAGATAAAAACCTGAGTTCTGGAAGCTTGGCTTGGCACTGACCTGCTGTCAAGCCTTGGGGGCTCCTCAATCTGTCCACATAGCAGGGAGAGTGAAGGCTCCTTCCCTGGGGGGATGTCCGCATGAAGCAAAGCGCTGCAATCCTTGGTGACCTCCCTGGAGGGAAGGTTTTCTTCCTTCTCAGGAAGAGCTTCAGCAGTACAGATAGTAGAGCACATGAGTTAATGAGCTGGGCAGACATGGCTGAGAGGAACGTCAGATATGAGACCACTGAACCTTTCTCGGGTGTGGACAGGAGCCGCCTCGTCATATTTCATGATTCTGCCTCATCAGACTATGGGTCTGCCTATAGTTCTGCCAGAAAACCCTCTGCAGCATTCTTGATGGCCACACATCTAAATGATCTCACTGTTTCTTCCTACCCTTCCAATCCTGGATTGTATTTGCCAAAGTTTGTTTTCTCCTGAGCCTCTAGGATCTTTCTAATGCTATCCTATGGAAGCAGGTTAACTTTATTCAGAGTTGAGCATTATTTTCAATGCACAGAGTTACACCTAGATACTTTAACAAGAGCTGCACATTTCCAGCTGTCCAAGAGTGGAAGGTGCTGCTCCTGCTCATTAATGCACTTTTCCTGGGCATGTAAAAACAGAGGACAGAGGATCAGCATTTGGTGCATTGTAGCAGGGCTCCTGCATGTGATAAGAGGGGAACCCTATGGCCCCATTTCTGCCACCAAAATGTAAAGCTCATGAGGGCAGCAATATTATAGTCACTGCATAGATTCAGCAACCAGAACAGCTTCTAGCACATAGTAGGTGCTCAGTATATGGGAATGAATGGATGGATGAGTGAATGAATGGATTCTGACTCTTAAAATCCTAAGATCCTCTGATTCTTTGGCCTTTATCAATTGTACTTTCATCCTATCTCTGATTCTCATTACTCACTATCTCCTAAAGTCTCCTGCTTTTATCCCATCTCCACATTTATTTGGTGCCAGAGGCCCCCACATTGGTGCACTGGCTGCTTTATTCCTTGATAAGATTGATTTTAAAATAATAATAGCAGTGTGGGGTGAGGGGGGTTAATGGGGGAAAGGAGACATCTGTAATACTTTCAACAATAAAAATAATTTTAAAATAATAACAATAATAATAGCTATCATTTGTTGAATGCTAACTGCTATGCTAGGTACTTCAAATATATCATCTCTTTTCACTTACAAAACAACCCAAGGAAGTCATATTATTACTACCATTCTACAAGTGAGGAAACTGAGGCAGGGGGAGTATATGTTTATCCCAAGATTACTTTACCCACCTGGCAATGGTGGGCTTAGCTTCGAACTCAAGCAGTGTGGCTCCAGAGGTAATGCTCTTAAACCTAGACTTGCTGTGCAAGCTTCAGCCTGCTTGTAACTGGAACATTCACTACAGATCTCTCAACCAGAGGAAAGGATGCTCCAGGTCTGTAGGCCTTCGGAATCATCTGGGGCACTTCATGCTCCATCAGGTTCTCCAAGGCCCTACTGGCTTCCTCTGTTCATTTTCATCTGAGTCACTGAAGAGTATTCTACATATAAAAGAATTATTAAGTGACAGCATAAAGTCTATTCAAGACCAGGCACCAAACTGTGGACCAGTTCAGACCTCCAGGTAGAGAGAACTCAGTCAAATTAGATATTTACATAAGCCGTACATCACATCACCACTGTGCACCAACACTTACTATGCTTGGTCTGTAATGGATGCTCAACACCTGTTTGTTGAATTACTGAATAATTTATTCCCAAACTAGTGAATGAGTAGACTAATAGAAAATTCAAGTTAAAACCCTCTTTTTTGTTAGACAAAATGTCATTATTATTTTGAAACATATATCTTCAGAGTCTGCCATATTCTTAGCACGATACTGACCATGTAGGATACTATTAAAAGAAACTCTACAATCAGGAGTTACAGTTGAAGGGGGGACAAGATTCGAAAGCTGGAAACAATTAGACTGCAATATATTCCAACTTCATAAAAGCTTCGGCACTATCCTGTGTCACAGGATAATCAAATGTGCTCTAGATTTTTTTTTTAATGCATTTAAAATAATTTGAGTTAGGTTAAATTGTCAAATCCATTTTAGAGATGGGAAAGAGAAGCACAGAAGGTTAAGTCATTTGCCCATAATTACACGTCGTAAGTGTTATGCCAGGAATTGAAATCAGTGTGACTCCAGAACCATTTCTTAACCTCTTCTCTCTGCACTACACAGTATAATAAGAGGGACATAGGAATATGAGGTGACATAGGGCTGTTAAAAATTTATATACAAATACATTGCTTATGTAGCTCAAGTTTTTGTTTCATTTCTGTGTGTATGTTTTTATCATAAATGAGATCATACACTATGTACTGTTTTGTGAATTGCTTTTTCACATAATCTATGTTTTAAAGATACTTCCCTGCAATTGCAGAATGCATCAATCTTATTTGTTTAGAGTAGCAGTGTATTCTGCGGTACGGATATTTATTTAACTTTCTTCCTACTGATGGAAAATTACAGTTGCTTCCAGATTTTCAATTACAATGCTTCAGTTAACGTTTGTGGTTGCATGCACATGTATGACTATTTCTGCAGTATAGATTTCTAGTGTGAAATTATTTGGTCAAGGCAAATCTACATTTTTGCAGTGGATTTAAAATAGGATTTTTGCTACCTTGTCCACGGGCACAGTTAAGGCCAATAGGCAGATGTGGACTCTAGAGCCAGGCAGTGTAAATGGGTATCCACATACCTCATACTTACATACAGGACCTCACACTTTCCCAAGAGCTTTCACATACGTTATCTCATTTTATCTTTATAATAAGTTACAGAGAATGCTGTTCTTATTTAACATATAAAGAAACTTAGACCTAGCAAAATTAAGAGACTTCTCCAGGGTAACCCATGAATTAAAATCAGAGCTAGAACTAGGAAAAAAATCTCATTTGTAATTAGGGCTGTTTCCTTTAAAACCGGTATAATACATTGTATATAATAAAATGATTGGTTTGTGCTCAGCTGTAACAAATTCATGTATACAAGTTTTAAAAAGTGGAAAACATGAGCACAGTTAGGCATTGTAAGTATTGAGGACAGAAATATATAAGAGAAAACGGGAGGTGTCTTCTAGCTCAAAAATACTATAATCTTATGATCTTAGGGAAGTAAAAAATAAAATGAAATGAAGAGTTTTTTGTGATAAAATGGGACTAAAAAGTAAAAAGAATCCAGAAAGGGAGGTGGGAATAGGAGAGTCCTACAGAAATTGGTCCCAGGAGTCCCCACAAACATTTGCAAAAAAGAAGCCCTCAGAACATACTCACTGTCCCGTGGAAGCCCAAGTAACCCAGACTCAACCTTCCCACCTAAGAATAATATTCAGCCTAGAAGTTTCTCCTCTAAACTGAAAGGTGAAAATGACAATTACTTGATCAGTAGAGAATTCAAAGTTGAATTCTTCTCAAAGACAATTTACTCCAAGTAAAAGATTTTACTGTTAAATATTATCTATTATTGAACAATAAGTATCATTAGGTAAGAGAATGTGAAGAGAAATGAGTACGTTTCTCTTCTGTGATGAATACAAAAATCTGTTCTTGATCATCTTGATCAGAGTAATGACAGGAGTAGGAAACCTATAATGATGTTTTGATAAACTTACTCAGTCAGATGCCCTAACATTTACATGTAAGTTTCAACTAAAGATTCTGCAAGTACTTAAGACATCTCATCTCAACTATAAAAGGCTATAAAAGGCAGACTGCCCCTGTCTCAGCTCCTTTCTCTTGGCTAGCTCATAATTTATCTATAAATTGTTACTCTCCTCCAATTCTGACTGTATAAATTGCAGATGAGATAAATTAGGACAGGTTCAAAGACAAGGGCTCCTGCTGAGTAGTGTCTTAGAAGATGGTTATCTATCGGTTCTAACAAAAGCTTTTGAAACCATTGTAAGCTTTCACTACCAGTCCGTGATTAGAAGGAAATAAAAAAAGAGAAAATGTGTCCCTTCAAGACACATATTTTCTGAAAACCACATGGTTCTTAAGGAGAAGGTCTTGGACTATGAAAAATAGTTGGCAAGAGATTGCACCCTATTACGGCATTCCACTGGGAGTTTGGGTTACAATTTACAGTTTTGGCTTTAAGCAGGACACTCAGTGTCCCGGCCACCCTGTATAAAAGATTGGGTGAACTTTGCCAAGGGCTTATTCACATTTCAGCTGACCAAAGTTGTTAATAATCATCTGACTTCCAAGCCACCTATTCTGAGGTCTTCTGCAGCAGCGCATGGAAAACAAAGGCCTTCGTTTTCATTTAGATGTCTCTTTCTACTGGCCCCAGCAAAGATCCTCTTCTCTCTCTAGGGACTCTTGATAAATACGTAGTTGATAAGGAGAGCAAATGAGGGGTTCAATCTGTGACATGAAGGAGAGAAACTATGACACCTTCGTAGGACTCTAAACAGATGCTCACTGACAGAGGGCTTGAAGGAGCTCTGAGATTGTCGTTGCTGTGGCAACCATGCATGCCTAAATGAACAACCAAATTAATAGTCTTAACAGGCTTCGGTGGCATCAACAGGATGTCAACACTTCCCTTTACTAGGGAATGTGTACACTCAGTAGTGATCCTACTTAAATATGGTTCTCATGTGAATAAAAAAAGTGTCCAATGACAGCAAACATACATAATCGTCATATACTTGCCACATAACCATCTCCAAGCCAAGGGCAAGGACCCTGCTATTCTGCCTCCCCACTGAAGTTAAGAGACACCTTTCAAACTCCCAGGCCTTTTTGTGACAGTTTATTTAATTTTATCACACTACTGCTAGTCTCTCACTGAGCTTTTCTTATACGCAGATAAGGCTAAGGGACAGCAGAATGGGGCCCAAAAAGGAAAAAGGTAAAATTAGCTACAGCGAATACCTGAACCCTGCTCAGCCCTGAGGAAGACACAGTACATGTTAATTAAGTAAATTACTAAGTTGCTTGCTGAATGGGCTATTCTAGACAGCAGGAAGTAAGTTTAAACCAGGTAGGAACCTTTTTTCTGGACTAAGGTTAGTTGAGCCACTGCTCTGAATAATGGATGAATTTTATCCTTGGGTGGAGATAGGAAATGAGGAAAAAAAGCTTTCTTAGGGTGTTATTAAAAATCCATTGGGCTAAGCAACTTTCAGATCATGAGAGACTCTTCAAGAAATTGCCCAGTCACTGTTCCCTTAATTGAACTGTACAATGAAAACGTTCACGTAATATAATGGCCTTTCAGGTAAGTGCCATATTCTGATCCAATTTTAGGCAGAAGTTTCAACCCCCAAATATTTATTATAATTATGTGACAGATTGGTTATTCCAGCAGTTGGAATGAAGAAAGCATTTCAGGTTACATAATTTACCCAAAGTTTTGGGTGATGTCTATATCGGGAATAAAGTTCTATATCAGGTAATAGTAAATCGGACATTTAAAGCCTGGTGCTAAGGAGCTGGGTCACAGGCATGGGTTAGTCGGGTTAGGACAGTCAGGTCAGCTCTCCAATCAAACACATTAATGCCAGTTAGTCTGCACAGAATCACACTGAAGCTTGCCCAGGAGAGTAAGCAAAACACATATTGAGCTCCATGCAAACCCGCCATGCTCAGAGCATACACACGGCTAATAATGGATTTGGGATCTCACTCTGTTTTAAAAAGAATGAAGCGTACACACATATGCTTACAAATCCCATGTAACAAATCATCAAAAATGCTTTAAGTAGACACTGAGCCCTATAGAATGTGAGTTAGAGTCACGCAGTATTGCCCTTGATGATTTTACAGCATCAGCCTGAACGCATGTTAATTTTGGAAACAAACAGCTAAATAAGAAAACCACATCTTCATTACACAAAAGCAAACAGATACATGCTTTCACTACCATAATATGGTAAGAGTCGCACATGAGGATAAATTGCCATCTTAAAAGTTCCTTTCCCTCTCCATTCACCCCCATAAGGACCCTCTGTTATTCTAAGCTTGTGATATGTTTTATAGAACATATTTAGGAGATAATATAAAAGTAACTGCATATTATTTATAGTAAAAATCTTCCATTGTTAACATCCTTCTTCTTGATCTGGGTGCTGGTTACATGGTTGTATTAACTTTATAAAAATTCATCAAGCTATACACAATTTTCTGAATGTCTGTTAGACTTCAACAAAGTTTTTTCAAAACCTTTTTTTGTGTCTGCACTGATGATGTATATAAATAGTGATATGTTGTTTTAGGGCCAACACATTTATTCCTATAAATGTGAAGGTAAAAAAAAAAAAGGTTTGTAATCATATTTTAAGTGTGCCCAGTAACTTCATCATTTAAATAAAATATGTGGAGCCCGGCCAGTGTGGCTCAGTGGTTGAGCATCAACCTACGATCCAGGAGATCATGGTTCAGTTCCCGGTCAGGGCTCAATCCCCAGAAGGGGGCGTGCAGGAGGCAGCCGATCAATGACTCTCTCTCATTGATGTTTCTGTATCTCTCTCCCTCTCCTGTCCTCTCTCTGAAATCAATAAAACATTTTAAAAATAATAAATAAATAAATAAATAAATAATAAATAAACAAATAAAAGATGTGAATTACAGCTCTGGCTTGGCCACTAACTAGTGGTTAATTTGAGGCTCTCTGCACTTCACTTTTCTCTCCCAATTAAAAAGGGTCAATGAGCTATAGTCCAGGGTTTCTCCCAGCTTCAGTGTCACATGATACAGGATAACAGGCCCGATGAGAAGTGAGACTCCTTTGATGAATCTTTCTGTAAACCAATAAGCCACCTCCTGGTTTATCTCTTTTGTACATAAGAATTTAATAGGGAGAGAAAGCTGGAGTGAACAAAAGCCTAACTGAGTGACTGCCTTGACCCCATGGCTAGGCTCTCTTAAGAACGAGAAACCCTCAGACTCGTCACATAATTCTGGAGTCCAAAGAAAGGAGAAGCTGCTGAGTATTTAAAGCCTGAAATCAGTAAGATGAGGTTTAATCTTTTCCTGCCAAAAGAATTGTGCAGGGATTTCAGTGGAGCTAAGTTGAATCAAAGGGCCATAAACAATTATTGAGCTCCTGCTGAACACCAAGCTTCGGGGTAGCTGTTGGGGATAAAATGGCAAGAGAGGCAGAGGGACCTTACCCTATGGGTCTCTCAGGCTGGAGACACAGACAAGAAACAAGCAATTACAGGGGATGTGTATGGTAAGTGCAATAAGGGGAGACATGGAAGGCAAGCAAAGGAAGAGCACATAACCCAGTAGGGGGCTGGAACAGAGCCATATCAGGGAGAGATTCTGGAGCAAGCGATGTCTAAATAATGAGAAGGAGCCACATAATCTTGTTTAGTTCACATGCTGGGAGGCGGTACAGCCGAGAGCGGGCTCCAGAGTCAGGCTACTTAGCTTAACTCCCTGTGCTACCACTCACTAGCTGTGGGAGCCTGAGTAGGGCTCTTACACTCACTAAGCCTCAGTTTCCTTATCTGAGAAATAGGAATCATGGGTTGTTGTAGGAGCACATGAAAGAATCCATGTAAGTCATACTTAGCACAGAGCTTAACTACTGGTACTGTTATTGCTAATAGTGAGGCAGATGTGGAGAGGTGGCCGGTAATGTTCCAGGCAGAATGCCTCTGCATAGATTAGCCCAGAGGGGACAGACTATAGCCGTTTGGTGTCCTGAGAGTAGTTCAACCCAGCTGGAGAGAAGAGAGAAAGGAGGAAATGAGAGAAGACTGGAGTGGAGGGCAGGCACCAGAGGGCAAGAAGCCCTGTGCACTGTTAAGGAGTTTGGGGTTCATCCTGAAAGAATCAGGAACAACGAAGTACTCTAAAAGGAGGGGCTCCTGACATTTGTTACCCATATTTTTCAATGGGGAGAAGTGTGCTGCCCAGAGGAAAAGCATTTCTTTTACCCTAAACCATTTCAGACTCTGTCTCCATTAGCCATTTTCCTCCAGAGAGGATGAGGTCCAGTTGGGATTTAATAGCTCACCTTCCCTTGGTGAGCTAGAGATGCTGGACGCTTAAATAACTGCAGTTAATTCAGGAGAGGCGTTACCAAAATAATGTGATTCAGCCTAACAGACCCAGTTCAGAAAATTAACATAGTACATCTTTTCATGAGCCATGAGCTGCAATATACAGCCAGCCTCTCTTGAGTCATTAAACTTGCTCTATTAGATTACAGAAAATCCCAGACAACTGGCCCTGCTCTGGCTGGATTTTTGTAGAATGCAGATCTCTGTCCTCCTAGGAGAGGAAAAGCAAGCATAAACCACGGCAGCAGAGCCTTGTGTAGCAGGGGGCAAAACACACACACTTCTGCACTTCCCATCTCTTAAAACCTGACCTGCAAGAAGAACTTTAATAAGAACAAACTAAGGCTTCTCGGGCTGAGTAAGTATTAAAGTCCATAGGAATGGATGTGAGGACTGACATGATTCAACACATAAAACATCTGGGAGACGTAAGCAATGAGTCTCCGATGGGGACAACCTTAATCGCTTCTGGGCGGTTTAATGCCAAGGTGCAGGGGACCATTTGTAGGGGGAGTGAGCGGGGGGGGGGGGTGATGCAAGGGTATTTGGGAGAAAACCATTCAAATCCTCTTCGTAAATGGATGAGCGACCAGTGAGCAACCAAAACAACGCCTGGAATTATGGTGTGGCCCCTGTTAGGCGACTGAAGCCAGAACCGCTGGGGTGTTATCATGAAGAGCCCTGAAAGCAAAGCGCCATTCTCAGCCCTCCCAACCGAAGTGGAGGCGCGGCCTCCAGGGACACAGACAGAGCCTGCCGCGCTCACCAGTCCCCGCCTCGCCACCAGACGGCGAGGTCACACGGGGTGCGGCACATGGCGGGGAGATTTAAATAGCGGTAACAAATACCAAGTTCTTCATCACTTAGTATCTGCTGCAAACCAGCTAAGTGCAAGGCACCATACTAGCAAAGGCGGACAATAGCAGGGGTGGGGCGACACACACTGACCTCAAGTGTTTGACTGCTGGTAGATGAAATGAGATACGGGCATCATTTTAACACAGGGCACAAAGTAATAAAAAACACAATGAAGGGGCAGATACAGTATTATAGAAGCACCCTATCCATATTTAAAGGATATAAAGTTGGTAAATATATATCTCATATACATGTATATGATAAGTGATACATTTTTATTAATGTCATTCATTTTAAGACTTAACTTGGACAGTGACGGTCACTGTGATTTTACTAACCGACAGTTCCGTTAATGCCCAGAGCCAGTGGTTGATATTGATCAGAAGGTCATAGTGGCAACAGGAAGTCGGGAAGTTTCTGAACAGGGCTCAACTCGGGGGCCCCAACTAACAATGAGTATTAAGAAGATTGTATTTCTGATGGCAGAAGGGAGAAGGGAGTGTTCGGTCAGCTTCTGAGGAAGATCTGCAGTTGCCTTTACCCTCAGGTTTCTCCCACAATTGTTGCAAGGAGCAAGAGCCATGCCCTAAAATGCTCTTTACTGGAGGGCAATAGAATGCAGGCTTACTGTCAGGATGCAGGAGCTAGCAGGCTGCTTACAACCATTCAGCTTAGAGAAGCCATTTACTATATTAATACCAACAACTCTGTCTTCCCCTGCTCTATCCCACACTGAAAGGTACACATTGGATTTAGGAGATTAATTCTGCTTGCGGAACTGCCGGCTCTCTCCAACCCTCACAATCAGAGTTCAAGGGGGAAATCGGCGGTACTGCAGAGGCCTGAGAGATAAATGTTTTGGGGAGTATGAAATTTCCATATGCCCAAAGTAAGATGCTCTAAGGAAACTAGGTATAGAAAAAAGAGTTTTCATTTTGCTACTTAAATACAAAGGCTTCTTACTGCTCGCTCTCTGCGAGCTCTAATACAGGACACAAACTTAGGCTGTTAGTTACCTTTGCCGTTAACCAATGTCTCCTTCACGGGCCTCTTTAATTAATGCAAATAGACAGACCTGCCCCTTTCTCCATCATTTCACACTTCCACCATCACCTTTACTTTTGCCTGTGTGTGTGCTGGTGGAGGGAGGGGCATATCTGTGCAGGTGTCTCTCAGTTAATAGAATGCATTTAACTGGGAATCAAGTTCCTAAATGTAATAAAATCACATTTCAGAAGGAAGCAAACCTCTTAAGATCATATATTTAAAGAAAATGAAGATTTTCAAGCACATGACATGATTAAAAATATTAGCAATTAAATCAATGAAGAAGTATCTGTCTGCTGGGTTTTTGATGTATCAAGGTATGTTACCAGATGCTATGTAAGATTTTTTTTAATGTTAAATATATGGCCCCTGCTTTCAAGAAGGTTATAACCTAGTTGGAAAGACAAGTTTTAAAAGATACACAATTTAAGATAAGAATTAAATATTAGAACAGTACCAACATGTCTGCTAAGTCCAGAAAGTTTAAGAGACAGAAAAGAATAAGTGTAAACATTAAACTTCATTTCAAAAGAGCCTGGAATTTGTGTAAATCACCAGGCTTTAGGAATATCTACCTTTCAGCTGGACTCATTTTTTGAGATGGTGTAAAGTTGATGGCCCTACTGGCAAGAGTTGCAGTTTTTGTGTTCTGTTTTTGGTATTTTTAATTTTATGGTTTACGCTAAATATAGCATGACTTTTTTTAATATTGTAAATATTCTCCACCATTCAATCTCTGAAGATGATTATTTTTAAGGAGAGTTCCAATTAATTATGGAATATTTGTATTGTTCAAATCATATTTCATCAGGTTTATTTTAAGGATACTCGAGATGAGTATTATCTTCTCTGTGTTCTCTACAATAGTAGGAGCTACAGAATCACAAACCTGTTCTGTGCTTAATAAGGACGCTGTTTGGGAGGAAAGCAGAGATTCCACTTTGTGGGTGTTCTAATTAACAACTGAATTTCTAACTTAAATTCAAAGTAGAAATCTTAATTGTTAACCAAAATAACTCTTAAACTTGAGTTTTAAAATGTTATTGATTGGGATTCTTAGTTCTTTCTCTCCCTTCATCTCTAACATGCAAAGAGCCCAGAAAAGTGCAACAATTAGAAGAGAGACATCAAAATCGAAGCAGAACATTTGATTCAAATGGCACAGGAAGAAAGGAACATCTTGAAGAACCACAAGGGATATGACTGCTGTTATTACTTCAAATCAGTCAGAGCACATGCTGCATTTTAAGTAAGTTGTTTTCCTGGCTTGTGTTACTTTTTTATAAATAAGCATAAAACTATAATCTTAAATTCATGGTGAGAATCCAGATAATTGCTTTTACTTGTATAATTGGGAGTCAGCTGTGTCTCAAAACAGTGAGTCTGAAAGGTGCTCTGGGGATGACACACTGTATGCATTCAAAATAACAAAGTAACATGGGAGAAGGACTTCTTTAGAAAAACAAAAGAGCACCTGTGGTCACTGCGTCAGTGTTGCTGAATTTTTATTTCATTCTTCTAGAGTTCCCAGAAATATGAAGCAAGATGTTCATATGCTGAGAAAATGAAGGATCAATTATTTTGTTGCTAATTAAAAACTGAAGTGTCCCCAAACTATTCAGCTTCATATCCACACATGCAAATTATCACATCACAGTTCAAAGCCTCTAAGTCTAATTACTGTGCCAGTATTAGGATTATAATACACCCCATTCTTGATTATCCAAAGACTAATTATCTAGGCCGGGCACTTAAGCTTGTCCCTTTCCCCTTGGTTTTCTGCCATTTGGTCATTTTAAGGTCCGCTGGCCTCTTCACATGCAGGGCAAAGGAAATAATCAAAATTGAAACTCAAATCAGCAGATTTTAACTTCCCACCTGATCTACTGAATATTATGGGATAAAGGAGGAATAGTTAACCTTACAATCAAGGTTCTCCATGTATCTGACTTACTCATAGTGCTCTATTTCTCCAGTGATAAGCTGACCAGAAGTCTTGAATTTAGCAAAATAAGACTTGATTTTGTCTCTCTGACTTTCCTGTTGTTTCACTCTATCGATTAATTTTGTCCCTCAGGTCCCAGTTTGCCCTTCTTCTCCCTTTCCTTTCTCCTGTCAGCAGGAGTTATATTACTTACTAAATGACAGGCCTTTTATTTCTGACTTTGAAGGGGAACTCCTAGGATTTCCAGGCCTTTCCCATCACACTTTTACCTCCATTAATTTTACTGACTAGACATTCAACTCTATATGCTTAGATGCTACCCCAGGCAGAGAATGGGGTGCAGCCTTGTCACCCCTCTCGGCTGCAAGTTTTATCATGTCTTCAGTCCCCTGCCTGAAGTCTTGTTACTTTAGCTATTCATATAGATATTTAAGATAACCCACCATCCAGCTCTCTCTCCCCTAATCCATCCCACTACGTATCTCTATAAGTGACAAACCCTTAGCCAACAGAATATAAATCAAAGCATTACTTCTTTCAGTTCTGCGTCCCCACTACTGGTGGTTCACAAGCCAAAGCCAATAATTTCCTGCAGCTCAAACTGTCAAGGATTCAATCAAAAGCTCAGACCACAGGGAGGATGGCTCCCTGGGGAAGAATATACCTACAGATAAGATCCCTACAACTCATAGGATTCATCTTCCATTAGCTCCATGTGGGCACTAAACCCCTGTTAAGCCTGTAATTTTCTGTCCGACATTTAAAACTGCAGGCTCCTAGACACAGCCCCAAACCTGAAGGGTAATGACCAGCTGTCCTCCATACCCCCAAAGCCTAAAAAGTGCATCAAAATCCCAGGAGAACTGAGGAAGAGCAGGAGAAATCTGATTACAAGTCACAGGCTCATATTCTGTTATATCACAGATCATAGTCTATTCTAGTCTGGTCTATTTGATGTGATGTGATGACTCACATATCTCTATATATCTATATCTATATCTATATCTATATCTATATCTATATCTATATCTATATCTATAATCTATCTAACAGACACTGGGTGGTTTATGTGCATCATCTCTAATCATCACAGAAACCCTGAGATAGGTACTATTAACATCTATCACACATGAGAAACTGAGGCTCAGCTTGCCAGGAAACAGCAGAGCTGCCTTCAAACCCAGACTGTCTGACTCCAAAGCCCATGCTCATTCTACAACGTTATGATACAGCCCAGCCCCGGGCTTTATGCCTATTTATCTAGACTTATTCCTCCATTTTCCCCATAACTCAAAAGTTTCCACTGGTTGAATGTTATTATGAGCAGTCTATAAGCAAGCCCTCGTTCCTGTGTCACCGACCACGGAACTCGGCCCAGGCCCCACCGGGTAGGCTATAGCTCCTTCCAGGCCTGCCCAACCCGGGCCGGGGTCCCCATCACTAACATTCTTTTCCAGGCAGCCTTTGCACAAAGTCTACGATGAAGAGCAAGGGGGGGGGAGAATAAAATGGTACCAACTACAGAAATGTAAACGGCATATGGAAGCACAGACTAAGAAACAGGAAAAAGTATTAAATATCCAGAAAGTTGACACCAATGACAAGATGCAGTGAGTAATAAAATAGAGCAACGATTGATACAGCAAAATAAATAAAATAAAATATATACCTTCCTAAAAGGTACAAGGTAGAACTGAACACATGGAAAGATAGCCTTTTTCTGGGGTCGCATGATGCAACATTATAAATGGTTCTTCCTACGTTTATTTATAATTTAACCCAATCCCAATTAAAATACCAACAAGCTTTTCTATGGAGTTAGAGGCGTTAAAACTAAAGTTTATTTGGAAAAACAAATATGCAAGACTAGCCCCAAAAATATTGAAAAATAAAAAAGCTACGAGGGCCTGGTGGAGAGGGGGAACTAGAACTCCCAGACATTAAAACATACCCTAAAGCCTGCAAGTTCCATTTAATCTTCAGGTTAGATAAAGGCTTTTAACCCTGGTTTAAAATTCAGAGGTGATAAAAGGGTAAAGACTAACATACTTGACTTCATAAAAATAAAAAGTTTTGTGTGGCAAAAGAAAAAGAGAACCATAAACAAAGTCAAAAGACTTCAACGAAGTAGGAGAAAATATTTGTAACATATACCACACACAAGGGGCTAATATTTCTATTATATAAAGAAGTCTTTAAAATCGAAAGACAAAGTACTGAAAACGCGATAGAAAAATGGAAGAATGACATGAACAGACATGAACACACACACAATCTGAAGTGACCCTTAAACATATACAAAGTGATCAAGCTCACTCATAATTAGGAAAATGCAAATCAAACACTGAAATACCATTTCTCATTAATTAGATCGGTGAAATTTTACAAGTATGACAACATATTGTCTTGGCAAGGGTGCGAGGAAACAAGCACTCTACACATTGCTAATATATAGACTAACTGATCTGACCCTCCTGGAGGGAAATTTAGCCATATCTAACAAAACCACATGTGCCTGTACCTTTTAACCCAGCAATTTCACTTCTGGGAATCTAGCCTAAAGATAAATCTCCAATGACACAAAAATACAGATTCACAAGATTATCCACTGAAATGTAATTGCAAAATACTGGAGACCATCTCAATGCCCATATGTAGTGAAAAAACAAAACAAAACAAACTACAGTACATCCAACACAGTGGAGTACACAGCAAAGAAGAATTCGGGAGGTCTCAATGAACTGATACGCAGAGACCGCCAGGATGTATGTACTGTTAAGCAAAAGATTTAAAAAGCAAAGTACAAAAGAAGTATCTACAGTATGCTACCCTTCATAAAAGAAAGAAAGGAATATAAGAAAATATGTATCTGCTCATTTGTGCAAAAGAAATGCAGGAAAAATAAACCAGTAACTAATAAGCATGTTTACTTTCGGATTGTTGGTGGGACAGGGAGGAAAAGGGGGCCATGGAAAGGAGAGTAAGGATGGGGGAGCAACATTTCTCCAAATATGTGCACTTTTGGATAGCTCTGACTCTTAGAACCATGGAAAAGTGATATATATAACTGTGTCCCCCAAAAGTGTATACACACTTAACAGCTGATAGCTCGATTGATGTTTCTTTCTTTTCAGATTTAGCACAGAAATTTGAGGTCTTTTTAAAATAAAAAGAAGATAATTATTATAAAAAGATAAAGGGCTGGAAGACATAAAAGAGTGAAAGAAGCTCCAACCTATATCTCATAGAATTCCAGAAGCACAAAATAGAGGAAGAGGCAGAGAGGTATCCCTGGCAGAAACAACACCTGAGAATGGCCAAGACCTTTCCAGGCTGAGGAGTGAAGAAGGACGTGAGTCCTCAGAGTAAATGTTTACATCAATTTCCGAGACAGAAAACAAAAATATATCCACATCCAAGCATAGCACAGTGGAAATTCAGAACAGTAGGGATAACAGAAAATCCTAAATGATACTAGGAGAGAAGACAGATTACCCACAAAGCAGTCATTACACTGAAAGCAGGCTTCTCATCTGTGAATTGATGTCAGCAGACAGTGGGGAAAGAGCTTCCAAACAATTAGGGGAAATAGTGAGAATTGTATATGGAGCAAAACCAGTGCTGTTCTGGCTGCAATAGATCCAGTAAGGATGTACTTTAGCAAGAAGAAAAATGAACCCAGAAAGAAGGAGCATAATTAGCGAAGAAATTAACAAAATGTATCAGTAAATCTATTTAAGTAATGGGTGCTAATGGTAATAATCATAACACCAACTGATTTTGTGCCTCTAAACACTGATAAAACTAAAATTCTACCTGACAATAAAATGACAGATTGAAGAAGGGATTCTGTGAGTAATTAAAGCCTGCTAAATTCCTAATCTTGTGCAGAAGGAAAACAGAGATACTGAAGAATTTTAAACTTTAAGTAGAAAATGTAATGCGTATATTAAAAATGTAAAAAAATGATTAAAAAAGCAGAATCTAAATTTTTCAAACTGCTGGGGTACAGGTAAAGGAAATCATTAAAAAAAGTAAAATCCAGAAAGAGCAAGAAAGGATAAAAACACAAGTAGGTCAAAAGCTTGGTAAATATAAAATAACATAAGATGATAGAAGTAAGTCTAATTATGTCATTAATCACAATCAATGGAAACAAATTAAACTTAGTTACCCAAGATACTTAGTATAACTGTGGATTAAAATATATAGATATAGGGATATACAGATGATAGATGATAGATAATAGATAGATAGATAGATGATAGATAGATAGATGATAGAGAGAGAGAGAGAGAGAGAGAGAGAGAGAGAGAGAGAGAGAGAGAGAGAGAGATAGATGGATAGATAGATAGATAGATAGATAGATAGATAGATAGATAGATAGATAGATAGATAGATAGATAGATGATAGAGAGATAGAGAGATAGAGAGATAGGGAGATAGAGATAGAGATATATATAGATCAGCAATGGGCTACTTTCAAGAGACACACCTAAAACAAACACCAAAGGGTTGAAAATAAAGAGATTAAAAAGACCAGACAAATACTAAGCAAAAGAATTTTTTTTTTAATATGTATTTATTGATTTCAGAGAGAGGAAAGGAGAGGGAGAGAGAGAAATAGAAACATCAATGATGAGAGAATCATTATCAGCTGCCTCCTGCACGCCCCCAACTGGCGATCGAGCCCACAACCTGGGCATGTGCCCTAACTGGGAGTCAAACCCCAATCTCTTGGATCCTAGGTCGATGCTCAACCGCTGAGCCACACCTGGCCAGGCTAGCAAAAGAATCTTAATGAGCAATACTGATAGCAGATAAAGTGGAATTTAAGGCTGAAAGCATTAACAGAGATAAAGAGTTTCACTTTGAATGATTTACTAAAGGTCTGTAAGAAAATATAACTAATCTGAACTTGCATGAATTTACAGTTTAGACATATATAAATGAAAAAAGTGATAGGATTACAAAGAAAATTGGATAATTCCACATTTATAGTGGGAGATTTTAATATGATTGTGTCAGACTCAGATAAATCAGACAAAGACTCAGACAACTCAATTCACACACATGACATAATGGACAGATACATTAGAGAACACTAGACCCCACTCCCGAAATAGAGAATAAATATTTTTCATGTATATGTGGCATATTTACAAAAAACCTTAACTATTAAATAACAAAAATGTTTCAAGAAAATTCAAAAGATTAATAGCATACAGTTTGCATACTCTGGCCACACTGCAATTAAATTAGGATAAAAAAGAGAGTAAAAAATAAAAACACTCTTACATTTTGAAATGAAAAGTGTGTTTTTAAATAATCAAAGGTTAAAGAGGAAATTAAAATGGGATTATAAAAGATTCAGAACTGAATGACAGTGAAAACATTTGTTCCCTGAAAGTGCTCTTTCAAAACTTGTAGGATGCAGCCCTGGCTGGTGTGGCTCTGTCCCCAGTAGGGAGCCTGCAGGAGGCAGCTGATCAATGATGACACTCTCATCATTGATGATTCTATCTCTCTCTCCCTCTCCCTTCCTCCCTCTGAAATCAATAAAGATATATTTTTTTTAAAACCAAAAAACTTGTAGGATGTACAATACCAACCCTGGATCTTCTCCCCTCTGCTCCCCCAGCCCATTCACCTAGAGCCAAGGCTGAGCTGGGCAAGATTCCTTTCTGCCTTATTTGAGAATGCAGGAGGAGTGGGGTTTTTCCAAATAACCTCTGTATGGGTCACCTTTCAGGTCCTGGACTTTAATCCAGCTCCCCACCTTGGTTGGAACCTCAGCTTTTTCTCCTGCACCTCAGCTTTTCTCCTGCTCCCCATTAAGGGTCTATTAAAACTGAAGCTCAAATAATAAAAACAAGGGAGGCTGGGTGCTGTGGCTCAGTGGCTGAGCATCGACCTATGATTCCCGGTCAGGGCACATGCCGGGGTTGAGGGCTCGATCCCCAGTTGGGGGCGTGCAGGAGGCGGCCGATCAATGACTCTCATCATTGATGTTTCTATCTCTCTCTCTTCCACTACTTTCTCTCTCTGAAATTAATTAATTAATTAAATAAATAAAAACATGGAAATCTAAGGTTTTTCCTTTCTTTCCAGGTTCACAATTTATCTTCAGACTTTTTTTTCAATTACAGTTGACATTCAATAATGTATTACTTTCAAGTGTACAGTACAGTGGTTATACATTTATATAACTTATGAACTGATCTCCCCAATAAGTCTAGTACCCCCCGGCATCATACACAGCTATTACATTACTGACTAGATTCCCTATGATGTACTATTCCCTGTGACTATTTTGTCACTGCCAATTCGTTCTTCTTAATCCCTTCATCTTTTTTAGCCAGCTCCCTAAGCCCTCTCCCATCTGGCAACCATCAGTTTACAAAATGTATGAAAATAATACTACATATATTTTAGGCATATTCTGTATCTAGTAAAAATATAAGCCATATAGGGGATGTCCATACAGCAGAATCATAATAGTGGTGCCTCTGGGAAGGAACACAGGGAGGGAAATGGAAATGGAAATGAAAATGAAAGAGATGAAAGATTTATCAGCAAACCATTAGTTCTTTGATTTTTTTAAAAATTTTGAAGCAAATATAACAAATGTCATTTGAAAATTCCGCTTGATGGCTACCTAGGTGTTTCACAGTATTGTCTTCAGCACTTTTCTTTATTTTTGAAAGTTTTCATAATTATAATCACATAATGCTTCTTACTATCTATCAAGGATAAAAAGTTCTTACTAGCTACACAGAATCAGAGTATCTGCCATTAAAAGAAAGCTTAAAGGAAAAGAAAGATCTGTGTGTACACCTACACATGCATGCACATGTGTAAGTGGCAGAGTCCGGTCTGGTATCAGACGTGCATGGCCTGTATGTGGAAGACTGTCTGGCACATAGCAGGTAGCTGGTCAGTACTGGTTCAATAAATGCATGAAGTGTGTCGCACTGGTGAGTGAAACATTTAAGAGTCAATTTGTATGAGGGGAGATTCGCCACTGTTGTGCTGCGATGGCTTAAGAATGAGGACTTGGTTTTGCACGTACATTTGAGGGTTCACTACGAGAAACAGAATATGGTACCTGACCCAGATATAATGATCTTTATTCCAACCGAGGTCATTGCTTTATGAAACGAGGAAGGATGTCTAGGCTACCAGGGAAGTGACTTTTCCCATATTTCCCTGAATACAGCCATTCTACTTTGGGAGCCAAGTGACAAAGCATGTCACACCCTGAATGAGCATGAGTGAGTTGCAGAAAGCATATTTTCCCAGCTTCTTCAGACCCGGCATGGCTTTGGCTCAGCAAGGACTCCAGGAGACCGACTTACTTTGGCACCTCAAGAATTTGCTACAGAAAACAGTACATATTTCCAGCGAGAGGGCTCCATGGTAACTCGACATGGCACTCCATAGCTTTCTGTGTCTCCACATCAAAGCACTTCCCCACATAAAATACTTATATAGCATGAAAGCTGATTCAACAAGAATTTATAGAAAATAGATGAATAAATGAAAGCTAGGTGACAGAGAGATAAATAGATGGATAGATGAATCACAGGTATAGAGATATCTTTTCCCCATTGGAAAAGACTTCTGCTGTATTAGGTAAAATTTAGCTACTAAAACATTGAAAAAATATGCCAAAATTCATGAAAATTCTCTGTTAAAAAAATAAATAAGATCCTCAGGAACATTTTGCAATTAACTATGCTCCATGTATAAGGAACCTAAATATGAGAATAGCAAGCAGACCTACACAGTGGGAGGAAGGGGGCTTTGCGTGCCTCACGTTCTTTTTTGGCTCCAAGTTAAGACGACCGGGAATGTGGTCTCGATTTTGAATGTGCCAAATATGTTTGTCAATCGTGAGCTGTGCTTAATTAATTAGTCATGCACATTTAACTTTAGTACTTTTTGCACATCTAAATCATTACTATAGCAATTAAAAGGCTGCTTTGATTAGCTCCTGTCACAGTGTGAAGCACAGCATACTTTTGTCAGCTTCCCTTTGACAATCTAGCATTTGGGTACTGGTTAGAGCAACTAATATCCTATACATTTGGAGGAAAATAACAACCAAGACAGGTGACAGGAAAGGTGGCCTGGCAGTGGAAGATCAGTGAGCAAATGCTGGCACCATAAAATCGGTGAATACACACTGGAAATTGTAACAGCACATGTTCAGGAGGAGTTCCCAGAGGTGGAGGGAGGTGGTGTGCTGAATAAACCAGGAACATGTTTCTTTTGGTGAATTAAGGTGGGAGGAAGTTAACAGTCAGAGATTTATTTGTCTGGAGCAAAATCAATGTCAAAACCTATAAAACACCACTGGAACCAGGCTTGTTCCTGTCTGGGAGACCTAGCCTGGATCTCATAATCACTAATAAATACTGTGGCCAGGTGAAGCCTGTGCCAAGTTAAGCTCTCCCCAAGGGCCGTTTCATACTTTAACAAGCCCAGCCGTCAAGAACGTTTTATGATATTAGGTTGAACTTCCTCTTAATTGATAAATAGGTGTTGCTTTCCCCTCTGAGCCACCTGTGGATGCCGTTTCACTCTCCACCTGGCACATATATGTCTCCCAGTCCAGAATGTAAATGAGTAGCGAATTCAAGAACAAACATAGACTTTGAGCCCCCCACTCGGAGCTACATGTTAACCAGATCTTCTCACCCATTCCCCTCACCACCAGCCCTTCAGGTGACAGCTCATAGCTTACTATAGATTCACGATGTTTCTAAGGCACAGAAATAACAGCAACTATTTAGAGAATACGGTGCCGTTTCTCATTTCAAAATCACCCCCAAGGGCTAATAACTCCACACATCTGGTTTGTCTCAGAAGGTCACTAGCACCTCTGATAAAATTCAGCTGCGGAATAGAAAATAATATTTCATCTAAGAAGTTGATGATCCATAGGTAGCTAATGAAAAACCACTATTGAGTGATGTAAGGTACATCAAAAGGGAGGGGAAGACAGCTCTGAGTGACTCATGGAGAACTCAACACCAAGAAGAATGAAGAGCTGGAGAAGGGGGCGGGAGGAAAGAGCTCCTCAAGGAGTCAGGGATGAAAATGCTTCCCGGGCATTTCCTGAGCACTCCAGAATGAATTACTGAGGTATCAGTCAGGCTTAAACAAAGGTGGCCGTGTGTTTCAGAAGTCTGAATGTCCTCAATGAAGAAGTTTAATAACTAAACCAACATTATTTGGATTCCACAGTTCCTTGAAACCCCAAATCCTCCAGTACCCTGATAAAACTGAAATTTATTTTCAAATTTTTCTCAATAAATTTCCCCCAAAATACCCCAAATATATGGGTATGCGGATATATGTACACATATGTACTAAATATGTTCCTATTAAATTCTTGTATATTTAGGGCTACTCAATAAAGGCCATGCTGGACACTAGCTCCCTCCCACCTGCACAGGACTTCCCTTAGCAATTACACACGCACACGCACACAGCATTATCTTCAATTTTCCACCCCAGATTCCTCTCCTCCGCACACTGATCAATTCATGCCTCCCACCCCTTGCATTTTCTCTAGCAGTCATGCTCTCTCCCCTTCTGCCTTCACAGCCATTCTCATGAAGAAGGTAAACTAGTCTGACTGTCTCCACTTCCTCACTTCTCAGCCCACCGCAATCTGGCTTCCACTGAAACCGATCCTGCTGAAGTCACCCAAGCCTCCCCATCTGCCAAATCACGTAAAGACTTCTTGGTCTCTCTTGTACCGTCTTCCTGAAAGCACTGGATTGCTGATTTCTCCCTTCTTGAAATTCTGCTTCTTTCCCCCTCCCTTCCTTTCCTCTGCCCCCCAACTCCCACCTCAGCCTCTCTCAGTGGCTCTTCCTCTTCCAACATCTCCCTAAAAGTTAAAAGCCCTAGAGGTTCTTCCTTATGGTGGATACATTCATCTAAGCCAGAAGCCTGGGGCTTATCCTAATACACCATCATCTTCATCTCCACATTCGATGTACACAAGTCCGATCGGTTTTATACTTTCATTTTCTACCTAGCCTCTAACCTACTGCCCAAAGTGCAACGACAGTGAGATTTCTAAGAAGTGACCTGATCTAATCCCTCTCTTGATTGACACCCTATAGTGGTTCCCCGTCCATTATAACTGTAGATTTCTAACTTTTTAAAATAGGAATGGTTTCTGCACTGGAAAGCTATTAATTATGTATAGCAGCAAAATGCCTGGCAACTAGTATACGCTCAATAAACAATGCTGATTAAAATGGAGTTCAGCTTAAAACATGCACACATTTAAAGGTGAGTGGTCCTTTAAAGCAGGGGTAGGAGCAACTCCCTGCCCGCCGAGCACACTCTCATCCACACCTCAGGCACCTCTGTGAACCGCCAGGAGTTCTAGGGCATATCTGGGAAACCAGAGACCTATGAGATAACATTCAGGCTTCCTAGCTTGGCTATAGTCCCTTGACAAGTTGATTTCTACCCACTCTCCAGCATCATTTCCAGCTGCTCTCTGCCTTCACCTTCACTCCAGACTTGCCAAACTGAATTACTTGCACTGGCTGGATGTGCCAGGCCTTTGCACACGTAGTTGTTTCTGCCTAGAATAGTGTTACCTCCTTTACAGCCTAGCAAACTCCAACCTATTCCTCAAGTCCAACTCAAAGATAAAGCCTTTTCTGATCCCATAATGTATCAATCCCTTTGTGACATTTATATACCACATACATATCTTTATTATAAACCTTGTCACGTTCTGAATCAATTTTTATTTATAGGTTTATCTCCTCTCCTGGGCTATGAAGGCAAGAATGGTTTCTGATTTATCTCTGTAGCCCAGGGTCTAGAAGAGTGCTTACTACTCAGGAGGCACTCAATATATGTTTGCATAATAAAATTCTCCTGGAACAAAACATTCTTTTATATCATTTCCTTTTCGTAATGAGGTAGAGAATAAACAATTTTTAATCCTTTCTATCATTTTGTAAGTCACAGGCTGTCCCATGTTAAAAATTGGCCAGCTATTCTTCTACTATGTTTCGCAGAAATGAATCAAGACTAAGCCTTGTGGATTCACCTAAATATTTAGAGAGAATGTTAGTCTTTTTAAATGAAATTGAGATATCTGAGTTTTAATGGGTTATTATAACTGTCCTTCTCTTGGGCACTACTGAAATAATGTCTTGCATCTTAGATTTTATACAATGAAATAAATAAGAAAAAACATGTGGATCGTGTTTGTTTAATGTGGGTGAAGTCATCAGAGAATCTGATCCGAATGTGTTAACATTCGGATGGGGGCCATCTCTTTAATGATGTAAAATCGGAAATAAGAAACATCAGATGCAGATTAAGACTATCTGATGGCAAAATTTAATTCAAACTATGAAAATGAGACTTTTCCCAGGCAATTAGAAAACATCCTCTAACTCTCCTCCGTTGGTCTCCAGAGTCAGTGTTCTGCATCAATGTTCACATCAGCTTCCTTACAATTCTGAAACACCAATGTGTTGGTCTTCTGGTAGATGACTATGTCTTCCACTTCGGGGCAGCTTTGCAATTATGAAGTAGAGAATCATATTAAACTTTAACTCATACCACATCATCACTCAGTCATACCACAGTAACATGTAGTTTGCCTACCATCTCATTAACCCAGAAATATCTGGTATAACCCAAGACTTCTGCACATACCAACCAAATGTACTTGACGTTCCCAAATATGGCATTGCAGGACCCTGAAGTACCCTCATGGAAGGGAGATGAAATGAATCCCTTGAGTCTTGTTTCAATTCCAAGACTACTTTACTGTATTCTAATTCCCTGAAAAATCATGATTTATATAGAGCGTACATGGAGGGAGGATGTATGTGTAAAATATTTGTTTGTAACACCCAGTCCACCAATCATGACCCATAATAGAAAACTTAACCTAAATGAGGGGTTCTCAAAGAGTGCTCTAGAGACTCTTGAGGAAACGAGAACCTTTTAGGAGTTCTACAAGGTCAAAAGTATATTTGTAATAAATACCAAGACACTATTTGCCTTTTTTATTCTCATTCCCCCACAAGCTGGAGTTTTCCAGAGGCTACATGATATGTAATATTGGAACATATTAAATGTGGAAGCAGATATGAGAACCCAGCTGTCTTCTGCTAAGCCAGACAGTAAAGATATTAGCAAAATATAAACCAATCTCATGAATTTTTTGGTTTGGAAAATATAGTTTATAAAAATATGTTATTTATCTTTAAATGCAATGGGAAAATTTGGAATTTATTGTGTCCCCTGACTCTGAGCAGTCATATCTTTGATATCTTCTGGAAAACTCTCACTTGTCCCTTTCAAGCTCATACACGCAACGTCTTTCCTATTTTCCATCTTTGTAACTTTGTCCTGCACTTCGGGTAGCCCCTGCAGATCTTTCCAGTTTGCTCAATCTTTTTACAATTCAGTCTAATCTTCTTATTTCGCCCTTCTATTGCATTCCAAAATTCAATTATCTTTTTTTTTTCCTTAGAATTTCTACTTTGTGTTTTTAAATGTCAGGTTTTGCTTATGTGTATGTTCTTAGTAACATTTTACTTCTGATATCATTTCCTTAAACCTTTTAAAAGTATAAAACTCATTTTATATTCACTCTCTGATTGTTCGGTCACCCGGAGATACTGGAGGTCTAATACTGTTCTTTATCCGGATTGCACTCACTCACAGAAATCTGTTTCTTCCTGTATGATGCAGTTTTGGGTTGTTAGTTTATATTCAATCAGTCCTTACATCCATGGGAATCCTATGCAGCCTGGTTGAAGGCACATATCTTTAGAGAGGATTTGCATTTGCATCTGTTAGGCATCCAAGGTGCCCGAAGTAGTATATATTAGAACTCCTAAACCACTTGAGGGCAGGCTGTGGTTATAAATTCTCAGGGGACACTTGTTACCCACTGTATTACCAGGTCAGGCCAGAGATTTTGCTTGATTATTTCCTTAGGGTGCTATTTTTTTCTAGTTCATCTTTTCATGGAAAATGTAGTGCTTGAGGATTCCAGTTTCAAGTGAGTCTTGGTTTCACCTTGGTTCTCCACTTTGTTGGGCCCAAGGTCTTGTCTTCACATGGCTGTTAAACACTGAGCATCTTGGTTACCTGGAAGAGAAAATGCCCCTGGCTTCGATGTCTGCTTCCTCCCTTGGTTTTAAGCGTCTTCATTTTTGGTACTGGGGATTTGCCTTACTTTTTTGCAAGCTTAGCTCTACAGATGAGATTGCTGTTATATATTCTTTAGTATTCTGGGTGTCTTTTTTTTTTTTTTTTTAGAAGGTTTTCAGATTATCTAATTTGATATATTTCCCAGGGAGATAAATAGGTACATTTCTAAAAGATGAAAGGCCCCTATCACTTGCCCCACCAATTTTACTTCAAGGAATGCATTCTTTGGATGGGAATTTGCATTAACCATCTAAGTTTAAAACAGACATAAATTTTAATCCAGCAATTCTGTTTCCTAGAAATGTGTCCTACATATACACTCACACTTGTATCAAATGCCACATGAATAATAGTATATGTTGCAGCAGGCTTAATGAAAGAATAAAGATTATAAACAACCCAACTGTCTATTATTAGAATAGTTGAATACAGTACTTCTTGCAATCGTCAGCAGTGATTGAAAAAGAATTGACCCGGCCAGTGTGGCTCGGCGGTTGAGCGTCGACCTAGGATCCAGGAGATCACAGTTCTATTCCATCAGGGCACATGCCTGGGTTTCAGGCTCAAATCCCCAGTGGGGAGCATGCAGGAGGCAGCCGATCAATGACTCTCTCATCATTGATGTTTCTGTCTCTCTCTCCCTCTCCCTTCCTCTCTCTGAAATCAATAAAGATATATTAAAAAAAAAAAAAAAGAATTGAAAAGACCCATATGATCTGATGTGAAAAGCTGTTTATGATGCAATTTGCATGGTTCCTTTATGTAATAAATACAAGATACGTTTATATGTGCTTATATATTCACAAAAAGCTTCTGAAAAAAAATACAATTAACAGTTAACAGTAGTTTCCTCCAGGGGTTGGAAGTGAACCATTGTTATACAAACAATTGCTTCTAAGTGACAAATGTGCTAATTTGAAATTATTTTTATCCATTTGTATCCTACTGCTTTATTATGATTAGCAGTGTTACTGGAGGCATTTAAAAATAAAGTCTTTCTCTCCAAACTGTTCTATAGCCCTTAACATCCACTACCTGGCTGTCTTTCCCTCCCTGTCCTTAACCTGTCAATTATTATTCCAAGTAACCTGGTTGTCCTCTGCTGACTCGACTAGGACACTCATTACCTAATGCTCTGAATATAATGGCAGAGACTGAAACAGGTAGAGTTCTTACTCTTATCTGCCTTGACAAGGAAAGATTTACAGTGTGCACGAAGGACTTAAATGTTAAATGCCAAACCACTGCAGAGAGAAAAGAAGGGCTCACTGAGAATGAAGTAAGAAGCCAGACCTATTGCTTTAGCTGTGTCACAGCTTGATCCAGCAGGAGATACTGATTTCAACATCTGAGCCCGATGTAGCTTCTGGCAGAAGCTTGAATTTTCAGAGCTGCTTAATTTGTAAGGACCAGTAGCTGAGTTAGGCATTTATGCAGCTGGGAACATCTTCTGGCAGGAGCCTGAAGGTTTTCCTTTGAACACCTTCATCCTGTCACATGATGAACTCTCTTGATGATGAGGCACAGCTTCGGTTACTTAATTTCCCAGTAGATTTAGTTGCATAAATATGACAGAGCCTATGTAACGTTACCTCGCCTTTCAAATACTAAAATGTTGCTCCCTTTTTCATTCTCTTTGAGGTAGGCTTCATATTGGTGCCATGATGAAAGCTGGCCCAGTTACTATTCCACATCTGGATGGCAATTTTCACCATTTTGTGATGTTTTGTCATGAGTTACGTGTTTAAGATATTTTTGTAAAAAAATATTGATTACAGGGATGCAGCTATTTGTTTTATTGTTTTGGTTACTTGGTTATTTTGTTTTGTTTTGAATAAGAATGGGAAAAAATGACCAACAAAGACAGGAGCTTTCCTTTTAAGAAGATGATTATTTCCCTTTTGAGTTCTTTTTTGACAGTTTGATAACTGTTAAAAACGAGCAAAAGAATACTACACATTGTCTCGGTATGCATGCAAGCACATCCGCGATAAAAACCATACCTGTCTGTGACAAGCCTGAAACTGCAGGAGAGCCGTGTTTTAGACTGGGTTCCCCCAGCAAAGTCTTAGACCAGGACTTGAGTGCAGGGCATTTATTGAGAGGCATCCCAGGCAGTAGGAGGGAGGGAGCAGGGAGACTGAGATAAAAAGAGGAGAAAAGCCAGGAAAGGGTGTGTTGTGGAGGCCACTGTTTCAGGCAAGAGCTCAGCTCCACAAAGACCTCTGAGAATTGTCTCCCCTAAGGGCATTTATACAAAGTTTGTTCCCTGCAGTTCCAGTTTCCCCTGAGAGTGTTAATTCTCCCATACCTTCTTTTTTTCTAATAGTTCCACCCCCCTCCAGCTTTATTGAGATATAACTGACAAAATTATAATGTATTTAAAATATACAACATGAAGATTTGATACATGTATTCATTGTGAAAGGATTCCCATCATCAAATTAATTAACACACCCATCTCTTAGACAGACATGAGCAGAGCACAGATGATGGGCCAGGTACAGAGACTCACCAGGGCGGAAGCCCGGGATGCCTAGCAAGGGGCAAAAATGGGAAAACAAGAACCTTGTCCCCAAGGTAACTTATCCTCCCCCAGCACATCTCTGGTCATGAGGTTTAGACCCCCTGAGGGTTTCCTCCTTAAAGATAACATCTAGGCCTCAGTTGTATTTTTGCTCCAGGCCCAGAAAAGCAGTGAAACCAGACTTGACCGCTTGGCTGCCTCAGGACCAGCTGCATTGACTAATGACCCCTCCCCTGGCACAGACCAGTCAGTGGGGACCGTGACTCTGGAAGAGCACACCTAGAAAACTGATGAATATTCTATTGAGACACTCCCCTGAGACCTCCCCTAAGATTCCCACCTGCAAGAAAGAGATAAATATGCTCAGGACAAAGGACCCAGTGTGCCCCTCCCCATAAGGGAAGCACCCCGGTGCCATCTCCTTCCCTCTTCTTCCCTCTGAAGGGACCCCACAAGACTTGCAACCGCAGGAGCAGTGGGCAGTGGCAGCTCATCCAGGGCTTACCCTCTGAACCTGCCTCCAAGGTCCCCTTCTCTCTGACTTCTCAGTGAGCCAGAGCAGCCCAGCCTGGGCTCCCCGGCTACTTCTTCCATGCACCTTCCTTGTCTCACTGTCCTAAGTACATTTTTCTGCCATCATGGACCCAAATACCCTTTGACTCAGTGCTGCGTAGCTCTTCCCTTTGGTATCTCCACCCCCATCCCTTTTTCCTCAAATAAATTCAATTTTTCTTTATTCACCGTCTGATGGCTATTTATCCTTCGCGTGCACCATGGACCTTAACCTTTCACCATCACCTCACTTAGTGACCTTTCTGTCTTTCTTCTTTCCTTTTTTTTTTTTTTTTGCAAAAATACAAGTTCTACTCTCTTAGTGACTTTCAATTACACACTACAGCGTTATCAACCGTAGTCACACGTTACACACTAGGTCCTAAAGCCTTGTTCATCTCAGAATCGAAATGTATGCCCTTTGACCCGCCTCCCTGCCATGCCCCGCACGCCAGGCCCGGGCAACCGGCATTCCCCTTGGTTTCCATGAGTCCCACCTTCTTTAAATTCCTCACACAGAGTGGGCAAAAGTAGGTTTACAGCTGTTCGCATGAATGATGCAATAAAGAATAAATCATATAAGAACAAACTTTGTTTCACAGACTCACACCTGTCAAGGTACTTTGGCCCACCCTGTATAAGCGAGAGATACCACGGAGCATCGGTCTTCCTCTGCTGACTTATTTCTCTATCCAGGAGTTGGTTGTTAGCGTATAGAAATGCAACTGATTTTTGAATATTGATTTTGTATCCTACAGCTTTACTGAACTCACTTATTAGTTCTAAAAGTTTTCTGCTGAGGTCTTTAGGGTGTTCTAGAAAACAGTATCGTGCCATCTGCAGACAGAGACAATTTTGCTTCTTCCTTTCCAGTCTGAAGGCAGGTGTTTGGGGCTCCATCCCTCAAGCGGGAGCCTTCAAATGGGGCGCTAGGTGCGTAGCACACACCCTTCGCTCCCCAGGAAGACACTGGGAGCGGGTGTTGCATGGCAAGAATGTGTCTTTCCCACCCATTTCAATATGGGTATTTTCTTAGTTGCCTCATGTGTAGGGGTCACCCCATTAGTCTCTGGGTTTCTCACGAACATAACCAGTGCATGTGTGGCTGGTGCGCCCATGGGAGCAGGGCATTCAGGGGCCTCCTATGTCCTTATCTTGGTCACTCCCCACTTTTGAGAGTTTATTCATATCAAAGTCTGTGAGCACTGATACTGAGCTCTGTGGAGGGTGCAGATATGTGTAAACAGAAACAGGAGAGTTAGCAGTCTGAGAAACAGTGTGGTCCAAGGGCACCAGGCGAGGATACCGGGCTCCTGGCCCCCCAATATCTTTCCTTATGGCTTTCTCCCACGCTGACCGTCTACCCATTCTTTGCATTTCTCAGTCTTTTATTAGAACACAAACACTTTAGAAAGGGAGGTATTTGGGGGCCATGCTCAGGCATTAAATTCTATGTCCAGCAACTCAACCATGTCATCCAAGACATGGTCTTTTTTATCCCTTTGCTCTGCCATCCTCAGAAAATCTGATTTGCCCTCGGGTTGGCTCCATTCTTAGCCACAAGATGACTGCAGTAGTTCTAAGCATCCCTTCCAAGCACAGCAACACCTAGAGACCAGGAAAAGACCAGTGTTTCCCTTTTAAGGGCAAGAAACATTTCCTAAAGCCCCAGATTTCCCTTTGATATCTCACTGGCTAGAACTGTTTCAGATGCCCACTCCTAAGCTAATCAAATGTGAGGAACGGACTTATCATAATTGGCTTAAACCAATCACCACTTACTCCTAAAGGCTAGGACAGGGTCACCCTCCCTTCCATGAGCCAAGCAGAAGAGGCACCTGAGCAAAATCTCAGCTCTCCCTCGAGAGAAAGAAGGTAAAGGGCGTTGAGTGGGCAGCCGGCAGTATCTGCCGCACCGCTACTGCTTCCCCGGGTTCCTTGTGTGCCAGACAGACGCCTTCTCATTGGACTCCACTGAAATACTGCCTGTTGCTGGAACCCTCTGATATCACCAAGCAGAACGGAACGCCTCGTCCTCTGAGCTCCCATGCTGCTGGGTTCAACCCCCTGCGAGAGCACTTATTACATAGCTAGCATTCTGCTGCCTTCAGAAAAAGCCAAACCTTGGAAGAAAGGCACCATGCTCTATTACCCTTGAATTTAACCTCGTGGAAAGGAAGAGAGGTGGAAAGAGGTAGGGAGGAAGGAGAGAAGGAAGGACTTCACTGCTCTGAGTCTCAGGCTATCTATAAAATAGGGGTAATTTTCACTCCTAACAGGGCAGTCATGTTAAAGATTAAATGGGATAATATACAGAAAGCACCCAGCACAATACTCAACACACAGCTTCCTGTATATTTTTGGAGAACATGCACTCATCTTGTATTTTTTAAATACCATCCTCCCACCCCTCACACACATTTCCTAGCACAATACTTGGTACAAGTATAATTGCTTGATAAATGTGTTGATAGTACTTCAATCAAAGAAATACAGATTACTAAGCAAGTTAAACAACCAGCTCAATTCGCCATGTCCTAATTTCCTTTATTAGGCTGGCTAAGAGCACTTTTTAATAACATTTCCTAAATTCTCTATTAACAGAACTCCTCATTGAGGCTTTCCTACGACCATCCAGAATATTTGATCTGCACGCTCCACCTCAGCAACCTTTCACCACACACTCTTGCTTTTCTATTCCACTCTCTTCAGTATTCTGGGCTTCATTTCAGATCTGTCCTTCTGAGGTATGCTGTCCTCCCCTTCCTAACACTTCTTTGTTGCTAAAAATAGGTGATGTCCCTTCGGAGCAAAAACACTTGGCAAATCAGTTAGCTTTTATAGGTACAGCTTTATACTGGTCTCTGAGATTGGGACATGGATGGATTAAATAAAGAAGAAGCTCACAACCATCTCCTCTCCATGTATCCCTGCACTCCTCAAAGGAGTCTACAAAACTTACGTAAAAATAGCAATATAATACTCATCGAAAATGCACAAGCTAAAGGATGCTAAGTGAGACTTTGCAAAATGCTGAAGAGTAAAGAAAACAGCCAGCTCAGAAGATCACCAGAAAGCATTTTGAGGAAGCATTTGATTAAAGGGTCCTACAATCAACCCAACAAACTAGAACTGGAGCTGTTGTTGGTGATCGTGATTTAATAAACACACTTCTAAAGGGGAACTGGAGCATATAACACAGCCAATTTCCCTTAGATTTTAATGGATGGCTTTAGGACTTCTCTCATCTAGGCTATCTCTTGGTATGACACTATCAGCTTAGGTTCTGCCTGGACTCAGTTCCTTATACATCCTGTGACGTTTTGTAACGTTAACCCTAAAAGAGGCATCAGTATATTACTTAAAATATTCCTCTCATATATTGGATATTCAACTGCTTTGAAATACCCTATTTCCCTGCAAGTAAAACTTTTCTATTAGATATAAAATGTAACCCTCTTTACATCTGCATACGTGTGAGTGAGTGCGTTCCTGTGGCTGGAGCCCTATCTCTACGGTATCGAGGCATTATGCTGCTGCATCCATTTATGTATTCATGTACAAATCTGTTTATGTATATAACTGAAAATTAGCGTGTTTTTACCACTTCGAATTTCTGAAACTCATCTCTGGAGTTGCATTGTCCTAATTTCTTCGAATAAAAGTAGTGAAATTGCAGTATAAACTAAAAATTGCTCAGAAGCCTAAATTTAAAGGTAGCTAGCCCAATTTAGTACTCAATTAAATCCTATTCTGTTTCATCTACTAGCAACTATGTCAATGCACTTGTCAACTACTATTCTCTGGATCTCCTACCCTTGACTCAAAAATCATTTCACCTTCTCTTTATTTTCTAGAGCTCATGCAATGTTTCCTGCCTGCTGTTCAGTATTTCACATATATCCTTAGGGCCATGGTTCTCATAGCCTGATTTATAGGCCTCTGGTTATCTGTCAAAAAGGTTCTTTAGGTGTATACATAGTCCAAAGAGTAAGTCACACAAAAATGAATATGGGGGCATGGTACGCATGAAGAATTAGATGTATTCTCTAATGGAGACTGATATTGTCATAGAATCACAGAGCAAAAAGACTAGATTGACATTCCAACAATATTATCACTAATGAGTGGTTATCCAGCTATTAGTTGAATATCTCCAGTGTTGGAGAGCTGAGAGCCATCCCAAACATGCTTCCCATCATGACAACTCTCATACATCAAGGTCATATCTGTTTTCCTATACTTTCTACCATTCAAGTATTCATTAAAAGCTCATTAAAGTTGCTAGCTTATAGCCAGTCACCCCTTTGAGAATCTAATGAAAATGATGGACCCTCTTTATAGAAAACTGCACATGCAAAATAATTTTTCTTAGAATTTCAAGGAGTACACAGTCATGTAAAACCCAGTGATCCACAGACTCCTTGGTAAAGAATTTCTCACTAGTGTTTTGTATGAGAGATAAATGGAGGAGAAATAATCCAAGGTTTCCTCCTTCAAGGAGCTTACTTTCTAATAGCAATAAAGCCATATAAGGTAAAGTACTAATTATACAGGGGGAACAGAACAGTCCGCTCTTGCTTGTATAACTGGATGGAAGTCCTTGCAAATAGCCAGCATGCAGTCTCCTTCCATAAGGGAAATAAAGGCCTTTGCAGGGTGCTCAGAAGCATCATCGGGTGACACAGGAGAGCAGACGAGGGTGCTGGTCATGGTCTGATACATGGTACTCAATACATTCTGCTGAACAAGTACATTACCTTAAACTAAAATGCTCCCTGATCCTCCCAAAAAGAAAGTTGAAGAGAATAAAAATATTTGCATTAGCCTTCAAGCTTCCTTAAGAATAGCATTTCTGTCCACCTCACCACTTAATCCAAAAAGGTCAAAGCATTTCTAAACCCGAAGCAAACCTCTATGAGATATGTTTTAGATGAGGTAAGGAAGGTTAAAAAAGATGTGTCCAAGGTCACTAAAGCCAAACTGTACAACAGAACCCAGAAGGTTCTCCAAGCAAATCTTAGGAAGGGGAGAGCTGGTACTTCCATTTCAATTTTTTTTCATTTAATTTTATTTTTTCCATCACCATTTATCTCTCTACGCCCTCTTCCACCTCCACCTTCCTCCTTCCCCGCGCCCCCCAATCACCGCACTGTTGTCCATGAGTTCTCTCCGTTTTGCTCAATCCGCCCCCTCGGCAACAGCCCCCCACCACCACCAGAGCTGTCTGCCTGCTCTCTGTCTACGAGTCTGTCTCTCTTTTGCTCAGTAGTTCAGTTTGTTCATTAAATTCCATATGTGAGTGAAATCATATGGTACTTGCATTTCTCTGACTGACTTATTTTACTTAGCAAAATGTTATCCAGGTCCATCCATGCTGTCACAAAGGGTAAAATTTTCTTCCTTTTTATGGCAGAGTAGTGTTCAATTTCTTAATAATAATACCAGTTGGAGAGCTTTAAGAAAAAGTGATTAATTTTCTTTGAAATCTAGATGTTACTATGTTTTCTTTATATGAGGGTAACCTTGATGGTTCAGTAAAGAAACTTCATCAAATAAGGTAACAGGAAAAACCTCTTAGCTGGTTCATAATCACTTCTATAGGGTATCCCAAAAAACTGTATACACACACTTTGAATAATTATAAAGGCAGTGCTTATTAAGATACATTTCATTTTCAAATTTGAGCTATCAGCTGTTAAAATGTGTATACATTTTGGGGGAAACACATTGTATTTGCGTTATAAAATTGGCCTGTAATCAAACACAAATGTTTTCTTTCAGCTGAGAACTTTTAGTTCTTTATATGTATGTTATATATTGTAAGGATGGTTTTGTTTGGTGTAATTTTTGCTTAAATAAAAGGATCTTACTTAAAGACAAATAAAATTTTGCTGTCAAAAAAGTTAGCACTCCACTACCAGTAAGTGAAATATTCCTTTAACCCCTTATAATGTCTTTCCTCAGATAAATCAAAGAATTAGCATAATGCAACAGGGATCAGAAAGTATGAGTTCAAGTCCTGGCTCAAAACACAATAATTGTGTGACTTTGATCAAATCACCTAGTCAATCTGAGCCTCCATTTTGGCGCCAGTAAAACTGAGCTAATAAAATCTGCCCTGTTGCCCTTTGTGATCAAAATGAGGTTTATTTGAGGTAATGAACATGAAAACAGCCTCTTAAAATTCTGTATTAGTGTTAAGACAATATAGTTTCACCCAGAAGAGATGTTCACCTGGTGCTAATTAGGTCTCTCTCCATTTGTGTAGTGTCAGAATCTTCAGGGTCAAATGGAGTAGTGGGCATAAAAATTAAG
This sequence comes from Miniopterus natalensis, assembly GCF_054644295.1. NCBI lineage: Eukaryota > Metazoa > Chordata > Mammalia > Chiroptera > Miniopteridae > Miniopterus > Miniopterus natalensis. Next base: position 9,803,537 of record NC_142098.1, read on the forward strand.
ATGAGTGCCTTGGCTGGTGTGGTTCAGTTGGTTGGGCATCATCCCATGAGCCGAAAGGTTGCTGGTTCGATTCCTGGTCAGGGCACATGCCCGAATTGCAGGCTTGATCCCCAGTAGAGGGTGTGCAGAAGGAAGCTAATAGATGTTCCGATCTCACATCAATGTTTCTCTCTCCCTCTCCCTCTCCTTTCCCCTCTCTTTAAAAATCAATAAAAAAATATTTTTTAAAAAGAAGTAAGATTACTGCCATACACACTTCTCTTTTGCCTTCTCCTGTACCTCAGCCCAGCACTACTACAGTCCTAACCAGCTAAACAGCATCTGAGTTGCCCCTAATTTCATAAACATTCAAAGCTATTTATTTTGGAGTAAGACATATATGATGACTTGTTCTCAAGTCTAATGGCAGAGTGAAAACAGTCGGCAACTGAATTCAGAGCCCCCAGGGTTCCCAGTTATTCAATAGCCAACTAACAGTTACTAATGCACACCAGAAATAAGTACATCCCTACAATAGTGCTGATAAATGAACTTGATAAAAGGGGGAAACACTCCTTATTTTTCAAATTAACATATAAAGAATCAGGCAAGTTGAGAGAAACAGCAATTCAGAGGTGTAATCCTGAACAGATGGTCACTCTCCACATGCTATCTCTGAAGGGGATTTTTCAAGGTAAATAGAAACAAATCTTTCTGTGCATTCATTGTATAGCAAAATAACATCTCTCACAAGAAGCATTTTCCAGCATGAAACACATTTCTTATTAATCACATTTTAATGACAAAGACAAAAACTGGTTTATGAACTAGTTTAAGGCATTCACTGTCATTCCATAATTAAATTAGACTTATGACTAGACTACTGTATATGTTCAGTTACTTCTCAGGTACTTAAGTCATTTTAAATCTACCCATTCTATCCCCCATTCCCACCCTCCAATTTGGTTCCCAATATTAAGCCACAAAGCTAGTTTGTCTATCTTTAAATGTCCCTTTTATAACTAATAAAGTCTGAGTGTGTTTAAGAGAACAGTATATATTGTTCTTTCATTAACTCATTTATTCAACAAACATTTTTCAGGAACCTATACTATGAATGGGTAAAAGACACAAGTCCAATTCAGTCATTGACTATATGACATTAAAGATACCTCATAACTTCTCCTTGCCTTAGTTCTGTTATCAATGATATCTGACCTGCTCACCTGGCGAGCCCTTGTATGAATATGCTCATTTATTCATTCAAGAAATATTCATTGAGTCCCTATTCTGTGCTGAGCACTGGCATGGTGCTACGGAGATGCTATTAAATCCAACAGACATGGGCCTGACCACATGAGCTTAATCTATAAGAATTAGCAGAAGGAAACTAAAGTGAAAGGTTTTACTTGAACAGAAAAGTGGGAAAAAATCCTAATTTGGGAGCCTTTAGGCTGTAGCTTCCTTTTGGCCTAAAGCAGGTGAGGTTCTAGAGACATGGCATGGATTACAAGAGAAAAACTTTATCAAATATGCAAAAAGGGACCATTTCATAACTGCTTCATATCTATACCACCTCCAAATATGAGTTAAAATACAATCCAACATGTTTCTTCCTCTAGGTGAGCTTTTCCCCCATAACTGTTCATAGTGGCTTTGTTTTTCGGAAGGGAGTTGTTATAATTTTAAACACAAATGCACAAGCAAAAGCAGCATTCTAAACAACACAAAAGTGAACATCTAAGATACTTAAGGCCAGTATTTCCCAAAATGTGTTCACACAGACCACTGCAAGACATGAAATTATTTTAGGTGCTATATAGATAAAGTTTTCTTAATGGTTATTTGTTTACTTTAATATGCATCAGAAAAAATATACCCAGCACATCAAAATCATGATTGCACTGATACATGAGCTTAGTATGAGGTGCGAGTAGGTAGCACTGTAAAGGCCCACGTTATGCAGCCCAGGTGAACTACAGGAACAGGGCTCAGGTGTGCCCATGGATGTTTCCAACCTGCCATCATAACTTTAGGGCCACCAGAAGTACAAGTGCTATCACTAGCAATTGAACCTCTCCTCCAGAATGCCCATGTGAATTGCTGCAATCTTGTCTGAGACAGGCCATACTGTTATTGAAAATAACAACAGCTCCAGAAATTTGGGGGGAAGTCTTCAGTGGCTCAGCTTCAGTGACTTGCTCCCTTAAAGTAAACAGTGTGGCCCCTGGGATGAGCATCACAAATTGGAAAGGCATAAAGCTTTGATGCCCACTCTGGAACCTGGGGCTGAGGCAACCCTACCTAAATTGTATGGATTAACAATGGAGGAGATATGATTCCGCAAAAGAAAACGAAGGAACTGTTCCTTATGTGTATAATAAAGATAGTAACTGCTACAGTATAGCATTGTGGTGAGGAGTCAGTGAAATTTAAAGAACGTATTTTGCCTGACCAACCCAGTAAATGGCCCAAAGCAAGTGCTCAACAAATGGTACTAGTAGTAACAATAATTGTTATTATTGTTTGCTATCATGAAAATTATTTGTTATTGTTGTGGTGGTTTTCCAAAACAAATTTAGGGCTACATTTGTTAACTTAATTATTTTGTCAACCTTCAAATGAAGGATAGTTATTTGAATAGAACCTTTGGGTAGCTTCTTCACATACATGTGTCAATTAGGCCTCTAATACTCAAGAGGGACTCTGCAGGTATCAGGCTCTCTCTGTCCATCTCTCTTCTCCAGTCCTCTGTCCTGAGAACTCTAGCTTCCTTGGTCTCCCTGGATGCGGAGCTCCATCTCCTCACACCGGGGAGTCTGCTAGCTACACCTGGGGTTCCCCTCCCTATGCCACAACCTGGAAACTCCTTCAAGGCAGTAAGCTGTGGCGATCATAGGGTTACCTCATTTGCTTCCTGTCTTTCAGGAATCCCTGTCTTTTATTGCCAGATGTCCAGGGTCATGAAAAACATTAGTTTATGCATCTCGTCTGGTTTTTCCTGTTGTGTCAGGTAGTAGGGCAAAGAGGCAGACCCATTACTCCATCTGGGCCAGAAACAGATCTTCCCGAGGTTTCTTTCCCGATGGCCCTCAGGGTCCCAAATGGCTCAGAAGTTTTCTAAGCCACCGGGAGTACCTTGTGACATACTTGATATAATGGAATAAGAGGTCCCCAACATGCCCTCTGAGGTATTCTTTCCAAAAACGTTTAACCTGAATCTAAGGAATAGTGCAACTGGGTCAGAGTGGGCCTCACATGCGCCACCACCCTGCAACAAAGAGCAGTTCTGCACCTGGACTCCTCCTGTGTCCAGAGTTCCTGTGTTCATCTCCATTTTATTTATGCCAATCTCTACATGAATTTATGTTACTCATATAATGGCATGCATAGGCACTTTGATGATGGCAATATTTAAGCATGAATCCAAACCCAAGAGGAGGAAAATTCTTTCCTCCATTGACCTAAAATGCAGGTTGCTGATGGAGACATTGATTCATGAATTTCTAAGACACAGTGCTGCCTTTACCATAGAGAAGTCAAGGACCAAAGCATGAGGCAAAACCTGGACTCTTAAAATTGTGATATCCTTAAATGCCTTACAAGCCAGAGTTCAGCAATCTGGGTATTAGAATCTCTCTGTAAAGGTTCCAGTCAGCAGAAAAACAGAAACAAAAATAATATTCTAAAATGTAACAATGATTATGATATTCAGAAATTCCTCATGGAAAAGTAATTTTCTCATGATCTGTTAAAATCAAGTTTAGTTTGTGATATGGGTACATGTTTAAATGCAGATTTCTAAGCCCTGTTTCACAGTTACTAAGTCATAATCTCTAATGGTAGAGCATCAGAACCTTCATTTTTAATAAGCACTCTTGGTGATTTTTATGCACATTGAAGTTTGAGAATAACTATAGGCAATCCCACTGGAACTAGGCAGAATATCAGGTCCACTCAATAGGCACCAAAAATTTTTAAATCCAAATATGTGGGCAAGGCACAGGGGTCAAGGTAATCTGGTGGTAAGTAGATGGTTCATGTACACTCTTATGGGGGAGGTCCTTCAATGTCAACAGGTAGAAATCCCAAAGTGGAAAGATGTGTTAGGAGTTAGGCATCTACAATAGGTAAAGTTCCAAACAGACAGATCTTAAGCATTGGAAATGTAGCAGCTTGTAGTACAGATCTAGTTACACAAATTTAGGTTTTGGGATTGGGTGCTAATTTTCATGAGTTTGAGGGGATTAAAGTAGAACTGCAATTCCAAAACAGGGTCACAGTCAGAGTCAGATACAAGAGAACTTACAGAGTCCTATTACTGGAACCAGTCACAAGGACCGAGGTGAGAGCCTATTCCCTAGGGCCAGTTAGCTCAAAGAAGGACAAGCACAGAGATTGATTTGATGCTCAGCCACCAAGTAGCACAGGTAGGGATGCTGGGATTTTCCTTGCTCATGCCCTGGATCAGTCCAGGACCTGTCACAAGGGTTTGACTGTCCCAGGGAGCTAAGTGTCCCTGCTGAAAGGATTGGACAGAACCTATCTGATCCAACTTTCCATTCCCTACTTAAATTCTGTTTCAGGCATAGTCTCAGAATGTTGTCACAGGGATGATGGTGTTTTCTCTCAGTAGTTATAGTGTTTGCAGCTAGCTGTGCAAGAAGCTGATTCCTAAATAGAACAGCTCCCTAAGGGAACCAGGGGGCAAGTGGATTCTGGAGCCAACAGCAAGTTGTCTTCACCCCCAAGAAATTCTACAATGTCACAACCTAGTCACTCCAGGGTAGAGAACTCAAGTGTTCTCTGTTCAAATCTATCTTTCTTTAAAATTGAAGATTACTCTTGTAGTGAAGGGAAAAACTTTAATTTTTAGCTCACTATTGGATAAACCCACAAATCCTTGGTTCTTTCATGCTTAGATACTGGTATCCTTAAGGGTGTGGGAGCTTTTGCTGAATTCCTCTACTAACAGGATGAAACCCTTTCAGCAAGTAGGCAGGGAGAGACTAGTAATCACTAACCAAGACATACTTGAGGGGTGTGGGAAGTAAGTGAAGAATCGGGAGGATTGTTAGAGCCAATGCTAGAAGAGCACTCCTGGATCTACGCAACCCCCGTGGCTACCCTTCCCCAGCACCATGGGATGTTCCTCACTCACCCTATTCAACCATGAAGAAATACTGCACTCTCAACACCAACTGGGTGCTGATTAGGAGCCATTATCTGCCTGCTGTGCTAAAAGGGATACAAGGCAATCTAGAGAAAACCTTTCATGATGGACTTTTTGTAAAAGTCCAATATATCTAGGAGTGGTGTCCCTTCTAAGTTGAAAAAAAAAAATCAAAGTCAAGCTACAGTCCTTTCATAATATTGGATTGTTATGTTTACAAAAGTGTTATATTTTTAAAGCAAATGCCATAAGAATATGAAAGGTTCATTCTTGATTTGAAGGGAGGAAAAAAGAAAAGGGAACCATTTCAACAGTGGAACAGATGGACTCAGATTCAAGGACTGAATGGATCTGTAATATTTTCTTGCTTTGCCCTGCAGAGGGGCCTATAGCTCTGCCTTCTATATGTCACTCCCTAGGTTCTCTGTCCATTCAACTCAGATTTAGAATTATGAATGTAGAATATATAAGGTGCCTAAAATTCAATTCCTTGATTGAGGAAATTGAGGCTTAGAAAGAGAGTTGAATTTCCCAAAGTTGGCTGAACCAAGACTAAAATTTCTGTTTCTTGATTCCCAGTACAGTGTTCTTTTCACTCTGCTACCTTCCTTTTTTCATGATTTTATTTTATTTTATTAATTTTTTGCTTTGGATAGTATGAATATTTTTTATTGAATTTATTGGGATGACATTGGTTAATATAATTATATAGATTTCAGGTGTACAACTCTTTAATACATCATTTGTATACTGTATTATGTGTTCACCACCCCAAGTCAAGTCTCCTTCCATCACCGTTTATCCCCCCTTTACCCTCTTTTACCTCCCCCCACCCCTTTCTCTCTTGTAATCACTATACTGTGGCCTATTACTCCCCTTTAGTTTTGAAAATTACTTTCATTTATTATTTGTCCAAACCTATAGGGACTGAAGCTTTCTAATATCTTCTTTTCATAGCTATATAACACCTACTTCCAATTTCTGTTTGTTACCTTTATAAGGGAGGGAGTACTGCAAAACATGGAGAAATTCTAATATTATGCAGCACAAAAACAATCTATTCTATATTAAGAGCTAGAAATAATTTATTGGAATAAATATCATGGGGTCATGAATTGCTTGGATAAAGTTCATTTATAATGATCCCAATGTCTAACAAAGGGAGATAAGATTACTGAGTAAAAACTAAGTATAATATGAATAATATATTTGGTCTAGGTGCTATTTAAAAGAGCAACTAAGATATAATCTTTGAACTTTAGATCTTAGAGATGTGGCAGATATGGCAGAAAGACCTCTGTCTCAAAATTCAGAAAATTAAGGTGACCAACCTGATTATACAATTTATCAGCAATGTGATCTTGGTTAAATCATTTGAACTTCTCTAAGCTTAGTTTTATTATGCATGAAATGTAAATAGAAATCTTGGTTATTTCAAAGGGCTACTAAAAGGATCAAATCAAATTCTGTTGAGAGATTGCTATAACTCAAAGATCAGAGGCTATCCGCACTAGGATGGCCGGAGGGCATGCGTGGCATATTCAACAGTGTATTTCCAGCAGCTAACAGAGTCTGGCACACAGTGAACACACAATAAATACGCATTACGGAAATGAAGGCAATGATAGGGGAAATATTCTTATCAGTATTTTTTGCTAAGCAAATGTTTATGGGGAGATAAAGCTAAGGATAGAAGTAGGAGCAGAGATGGGGGAAAAGGAAAGAATGATTGGTGTCACTCCATAAAAGAGAAGCAGAGATTGTGAAATTAAAAAAAAAAAAAATCATCAAATTGACCAATCCCCCAATCTACCCTTTTTCTTTCCCTGCCCCATTCATCTCACCTCTCAATCCCGGATCCCACCACTGACTTTTTAAGATTGCCTTTGGGCATTCACCTCATTAATGTCAGTCATTGTTTAGCCATTACATTCAGTGTTTTCACCAAGATGTGTATGTGCCCCCTCTTTGGTCATTAGAAACAGTGCTGTTTTTAATTTATATTGGACGGAACTAGTTCAAAGTCCTCCCTCCTCCATTATCTTTTCTCTTCACTTAGCCCTCTCCAAAGGCTCGAGCGGTCTTGGAGAAAGACAGCAGGCTGCAGGGGCAGCTCAAGAGGAAAATCAGTTCAGCTCTTTTTCTGCTTCAAGCTCTGAACTGATTCTAGCTAAAAGTCCTATGGGACAGGTGTCGGGTTGAAAATGCATCTTTTTCTGAATTACCCTTCTTTGATTTTATAGATGTGCTCTACCACACACATAGAAATTTCATAAAAATGTTTTGCTCTGCCACAGAGGTCAGAGTTTGGCAGGCCTCTGGGGAACAGATAACACGCTCAAATGTCAACTCAACTGAAGAACCATGTTACCCACTGGAACGCCATGCTCTTGGTACTTGGCAGACTGGAAACACCCAAACCACATGTACTTTAGAGAATGCAGACAGGTCACAAAATTAACTCAGTTCAGTCTGGCCAAACACCTTTAATCTTCTTTTAATACGTTTGAATTCATTGATAACCTCACCCTCCCACCAGTCACACTTGTTACTGACAGTTCAAACTGACTTTAACTGGGTTCGGACAAAATTCACCTACTTTTTACTTTCACAGATACATCTGACAGGAACAAACAAAAACATTTCTCTCCGTAAAGAGCAATGCAATAACAAGACTTTGGACCTTGCAGCTTACAGAAGACTAATGAGATAAAGTGTAAAATTTGTTTGAGCTGCATGTGTGAAAGGCTCTATGGAGATAGGAAATACAATAAATAATGCAAGAGATCTTTGTGTCAGAAAATCTGTCTTCTAGAGGATTTAATAAGTATTAAATAAATATTTTACAAACATGTACCTGTTAATCTTATCTGTCAATGCAAGCCCAGGTAGGTTGAAAAGTACTATTATTCCCATCATAACAAATAAGAATCTTGGTTTCTAATGAAAAATTTTCCAAGGAAATTACAACAGGGACCATGGCTATTAAGTAATGCCTTCTTATTAAGCTAAGCTTCCAACTTCAATTTCAGCTCTTGATCAATCTTATCAGTTTGAAAGCACAAGTCCTAGCCCTTTCCAACTTTCCACTCAATCCAAGACAAATGCATCCTTGTGGAATTCTTTTGCTATCCTAAATTGAGAAAAATCACGAAGCATACCCTCCTTGGGGTTCTTGAACCATCAAAGTACAACAACTAATGTTGTTGGACAACTCTTAAGAATGACCACATAATGGACTTCAATAACTTAAGAGCTCAATTCAATAACCTGCAGGCTTCAATCTGCTCCTTCATTTAAGTCCCTTCATTTAAAAGTACACAAAAACTTTTTTCTTCCAATGGCGTCTTTTATTCCTAACAATTATAAAGAAACTAATTTATTTTCACACACTCTACAAAATAACAAATGAGGAACAAAATTTAGCAAAGAATTTTCTGATGGGAACTTCACAAACATTTGGCATATGCTCTTCTCACATGCTCCAAAATGTCAATACATCTCGCATTTGTGTGTTTAAAATCAGTACTATTTCATTCCTCAGAACCTTACTTGAAAACAGTCATTACATTTTCAAATTCACCTAATCTTAAACTTTTTCTACAATCATCAAGTCATAAAATTACTATCAGAAAAATCAAAGTCTCACAGGTGGGAAGAACTTAGATATGTGATCTGATTTAGCCCTTGCCTATTGCCAGGTGAATTAAGTTTAAAAGTATTAAAAATGATGACCTGTCTACTGTGGGCCATGCTTGGCCTTTTGGGGTTTACGAAGTGAAAAGACAACTCCTTCACCTCAAAGGAGTTTACAGTCCAATGAGGTGTTTCTCAAAGGGCATCAGTATTTCTTGAGGGAAAAGGTCAGATTGTAAAAAGGAATATTTCCAGGCTTCACCTCACACTTACTGATTCAGAAATTCTAGAATCAGTAATTCTAGGACCCAGGAATCTGCATTTAAAAAAGTATCCCAGGTAATTCTTAGGCAAAATAACATTTGAGAACCAGTAGGTCTGAAGGATGTGCACCAAAGAATGTCAGTCAGAGAAGTGCTGAAAATGGGCTAAAAGGGGCCTGTCTTCTAGGGAACATTTTTTTTTATCAGCATCTGTCATCATTAATGCCAGATATTTATCACAAAACACTAAGTCATATCTTAGTCTTACCTGGATAATCTTTTAAATTATATCCACCATTAAGTTAGATTGTGAGCTATCAATTTTATAATAGAAACCCTTTGTGCAGAAACCTAAAATCTCTAGTGATCTACCATTCTCCCTAAAATGTCTAATTCACTTGACATTTAGTTTGATTTCATTTGGCTCATGAACCACACATGTTAGCCTGTTTTCTTCCCATGATAGTAGTGTTCATAAGGAGAGGTAATTTTCATAATTTTTTCCTTTGACAGAAACACAACAAAACAAAAAACACCAGTTTTTTGAAACACCAGTTTTAAGAAAGCAGGTTCCTAGCAGAATTAGTTGGCACATAAAGATTCTGTATAAGCCCTCACACGTGCCCAGAAAAATCACCTAGGGAATGGCTATCAAGATAGATTGCAGAAGAGTTTGACTTGGTAAGATAGGTGACTGAATTTTTAACTGAAAACACCCCCGCTGATTCTTTTTTCTTCTTTTTTTAATATGTTTTTATTGATTTCAGAAAGAGGAGGGAAGAGGGAGAGATAGAAACATCAATGATGAGAGAGTCACTGATCAACTGGCTCCTACAGGCTCCCTACTGGGGATTGAACCGGCAACCCAGGCATGTGCCCTGACTGGGAATCGAAGGCTATCTCTTGGATCATACGTCGATGCTCAACCTCTGAGCCACGCCAGCCAGGCACTCCAGCTAATGCTGATGTGAGTGGTTTTGAGAGAACATTTCAGGGGTTGCAAAATTTCAAGAACCCAAGCTCTTATCTAAACCTCCCTTTGAGTTTAAATCAATATATTAAACAGTGTAGACTGTCAATACATGCGCATTTAATTAAAGTAGTAACAAAAGGGAACAAATAAGGAAATTCGGTTCATCTCATGACAGCCCACATTCTGTAAGTTAGAGTTAGGAGATCTTGCTTATATCATACATTACTTCCTCCTGAATGAGGAGCTAGCTATATGTAGTAAAAAGGCAACCTAATGTAGACTTTTGCTGTTGTTCCTTTTAGAGAGCCCATAAAATATTCTAATTATCTTTTAAAATTAAAAATATGTTGACCAATGTGTGGGGGGGGGCAAGGAGGAAAGTTGACTGAAGGTGGAATAAATGAGCATTATTCTCTGGCCTAAACAGTAATAATCAGAGAAACATAATTCTAAAGAGCATATAAAATAAAACCAAATGAATTTGATCATTCCTGATGTTAGGATTGTAATTTCCCTACTCCCACAGGAATTAATTGTGGACAAATATTGTGGCATTATTTAACACCACAGAGAACTCAATTCTTTTGGGGGGACCAGGATACAATCAGGTTCTAGGGTGGGGAGCTTTCTGTGAGTCTACGAAGCATGCTTTATATATTATAAATATGTTATTTCTCAACTAGTCCACAAACCTATAAAAGGAGCCCTAGTTTATTACTTAATGACTGTTTGTTAGATGGACCAGGTTCAGAAACCCAGGTACAGACACTCGGGTACAGAGACTTACCAGAGTGGAAGCCCAGGATGCCTAGCAAGGGGCAAAACTAGGAAAGCAGGAATCTTGTCGCCAGAGTAACCTATCCTCCCCCAGCATATCGCTGGTCATGCGGTTTAGACCCCCTGAGGGTTTCCTCCCTAAAGATAACATCTAGGCCTTAGCTGAATTTCATCTCCAGGCCCAGAATAGCAATGAAACTAGACAAGTGGCCTCAGGACCAGATACATGGACTAATGACCCCCTGCCCTGGCACAGACCAATCAGTGGAGACCGTGACCCTGGAAGAGCGCCGGTGGAAAGCTGATGAATATTCTATTGAGACCCTCCTCTGAGGCCTCCCCTAAGATTTCCACTTGCAAGAAAAAGATAAATACTCTTAGGACAAAGGACTCAGTGTGTGCTTCCTGCTAAGGTAGCACCCCTGGGCCGTCTCCTTCCCTCTTCCCTCTGAGGGGACCCCATGAGACTTGCAGCAATGGGCAGAGGCAGCTCGTCCCAGGCTTCCCCCCTGAACCTGTCTCCAAGGTCCCCGAAGCAGCCCAGCCTAGGCTCTCCTGTTACTGCTTCCATGCACCTTCCTTGTTCCACCATCCCAAGTATATTTTTGCTGCCATCATGACCACACCCTTTGACTCAGCTCTTCCCTTTGGATATCCCCACCCTCCATTCCCTTTCCTTAAATAAATTCAATTTTTCTTTATTCACCATCTGAGAAGGCTATTTAGCCTGCCCACACACCACGGACCTTAACCTTTCACGTGTGACCTTGAATAAGTTATTTGACCCTCCCCCCAGAAGCTCAGTTTTCTCAGCTGTAAAATGGGTACCCATGTCAATCTGGATTCATGGTCCAAATTCCTTCCACTCAGCCAGGATTCTCCCCACACCACAGTGCCTAACTGAGGTTTATGTGGGAGGATCACATGAGATCATTTTTATAAAAGTGCTCTGTAAGCTGTGAAGCACTATACAGACAAAGGGGATTATCATCAGTCTTTTATGAAGCCCAGCTATAAAGATGCAAAGTGACCCAGAAAAAGAAAGCAGGGTAGACAAACCCAAAATATAACATCTATAATGCCTAGAACATTACTCCATACATGGTAGGGAGGTGCTTAGTAAGTACTGCATGAATAAAGAAACACACACACACACACACACACGCAAAAGCAGGTTTGTGTCTCCCTCAAACCAGGTATGATACCAACTATACCTAAAATCAAGGATAGTTTGATTCAACCATACAAGCCACAATGCCCCAAGAGCTTAGATCTTAAATTTAAAATTAGTTGATTTGAAAGAGCATTAAAATATAAAATATAACCCACCACATGCAAAGAAATGGTTATATTCTTACCTTTTCAGTCGTTCAGGTGTAGTCTGGTAGGGATAGAAGACTCTAGGTGAAGTTGCTGAATTTTTTTCCTTATATCTGATAGACCTGCATAATTATCCTAGCAAACTCATGAGGAAATAACAAATTCTATAGAATGTTGGGTACCTCAGCTGTTTTGGATCTGGAGAGTTGACTTTTAGTGACACCCTAATTTTAAGCAACCCAGATTTATCCCCTAAGCCCTCCTCTAAACATAACACAAAAGAAGACTGGAGTGCAGGTTGCAGGGGAGGGTGGAGAGAAGTTATTTACTTTATAAAACAATTCTTTATGAGTCCTTTGTCAGTTTCCTAGAAAAGGACAATGTCGCTCAAATTTAAATATTCAAATTACATTCCAGACCAAACCCATACTGGGAAATAACAAATTTTAAAATTCAGGGGGAAAATGTTTTCTTCTGGGTGGGCCTGAACTCCCCCCCCCCACCCCCCTACAGAAAATGTGTTTTTATGCTGGGTAACATTTCCAAAACAGGGGTGTTTTTTTTTCTATTATTGAAATGAAACAAACAAGTTTGCTTTCGGAGTCAGAGAAATACCCAACTGTTAGGGGGGGAAAAAAAACCAACGTTTTCCATTGGCCGCTTGCCTCTCCTGTCCCCAGGCAACCTTTCCTACTGGCCCCCGTCGTTGGGAGGTCCCCTGGGGCTGTCTGGTGGAACTGATTTTTGTGCGGCGAGAACTAGTTTCTTCAAAATCTCCGAGACCACCCAGAACATGGCCGGTGTTTGGCAAATGTGTACGTGTTTTCTCAGAACACTGAGTAACTAACCCGCGTTTCTGGGTCTTCATTTAAAAAAAAAGCGATGGGGCAATTTTTTAAAAGATAAGAAAAGGAAGAAAATCTATTCAAAATTCATTTTATGCACTTGTGTTTTGGGAAGACGCAGGTCAAGAGAAATCAGTGCAAGGACCTCGACCTAGCTAAACAGTCCAAAATGAGCAAAAGCGCTTCAACTCGGTGCTGAGGGGTGAGCACCGGCCACAAGCTCGCTCGCAGGAAACCTGGCGCTGCCCTGGCACCGCTTCCCGGGTGGGGCCTGGCACCTAGTGCCGGGAGTCTCGGAGCGGGGTCGCGGTGGCAAAGGGAGGCAGAGGCTCCCAGAGGCCAGGCCCTGGCTTTGTCTCATCCCGCCGCGTTCCTCTCTCCTCACAGCCATACTAGGTGCTCAATAAATGCTTGTGGGACGCAGGAAGCAAATCGGCCCGACGCCTCAAAGGCGAATTATCCGGAACGCAGGTGTCCTCAGAGCCACTGGTGTCCTCACGGTAGCTGAGGTCATTCGGCCTCGGCTGCTATGGCCCCAGCAGCAGCAGAGCAACCAAGGGAGCGAGCCGCTGGAGCCAAGATGGAGAGGAAGCCGGAGAACGACAGAGGCGGCGCGGGGCGCGAGCCCGGAGGCCCACCTGACCGCCGAGGGCGGCCCAGCCCTGCGCTCTCATTGACAAGGAGGCCCCCGCAGCCGGAGCGCAGGGCGGGGCGGGGCCCCGGCGCACGCCCGAGCCCAGGCCCCGCCCCCGCCGGGGCCCGCACGCGCCCACCCCGGGAGCCTCGGGCCCGGGGGAAGCGGTGGGGGCGCGCGCGCTGGGGGTGAGGAGGCCGCGCGCGCGCGCCGCCGCCAGCTGACGCGAGCCCGGGCGCGCGCACCTCCCCTGCCCCGCCCCTCCCGGTCCCGGGGGCCCGGCGCCTGGCTCTGCTGACGTCAGCGGGCGATCGGCGGTGCGGGGTGCGCAGAGCCGCTGGCGCACTCGCGCGCTGCGCTCGCCCCCTCCCCCGCCCGGGCTGTGGCGCGCGCTCGCTAGCCCTCCCTTTTTTCCTCCCCTCCCTCCCAGCCTCTCTCTGGCTCCCTCTCTCCCCTTCGAGCTCCCGCTGCCCGCGGCTCCCTCGCGCTCTCCCGTCTTCGGTAGGCTCCGCCGAGCGATGCGCGCTCTGGGAGACAGCGACGCCGCCTCCCGCTAGAGACCTGTCCCCGGGCCGGCCCCCTGCCCAGCCCTGCCCAGCGCGCGGGGGTCGGCGAAGGCGCCGCGGACGCACCGACGGCTGAGGATCGGCGATGCACATGCACTAGCTGCACCCCCTAACTCACTCCCTCCACACCCCGCGCCGCCGCCGCCGCCGCCGCCGCCGCCGCCGCCTCCTCCTCCGGCAGCAGCGGCAGAAGGACCCACCCTGCCCCCCACCCCACCCTCCGCCGGCTCCGGCTGCGGCTCCTGCCTCGACTATTATTTTATTTATTTTGGGTCGTGCACAAGCCTCAGTGCCTGCAGCCTGCGCCTCCTCGGACCGCGGGCGCCTTCTGCCTCGGCTCCCGAGCCCCAGACCCCGGCCACCCTCGCCTCGACACCCCCAGAGCCCCGCCAGCTGCCGCGAGTGTCTGCTGCTAGAATCTTGTTAGCGGCTGTCTTTTGGGGGGGCTCTGGTTTCCCGACATTTTTGTTTTCAGCCAAAGGGAGGATATCGTGATTTTTTTCCCCCTTTGAGCCCAGGCTCTGCTCTTTGGGGGGGTGGGGGGCGCGCCGAGCCGGGGAACCGTGCCAGCCGAGTCGTGCGGGCTGTGGCAGGGAAGGGGCCACCATGGGATGTACTCTGAGCGCAGAGGAGAGAGCCGCCCTGGAGCGGAGCAAGGCGATTGAGAAAAACCTCAAAGAGGATGGCATCAGCGCCGCCAAAGACGTGAAATTACTCCTGCTGGGTAAGGACCGGGCTGCCACCCCCATCCCCCGACCCCGGCCACTCCGCACCCCCCTTCGCCAGCTCCCCCACTCCATTCGCGCTCGGCGAGACCTGGTCCCCGAGTTGGCATCAACCATGTGCCAAGATCGCCCACCCTCTCGCATGCCTTACCATCCTACCCTCTACCCCTTTCCCGTGAACTGACACTCACCAGTTTCCCCCCCGTCTGTCCCAACAGGGGCTGGAGAATCGGGAAAAAGCACCATTGTGAAGCAGATGAAGTAAGTCCCTGTGGCACTGGGATTTGTACTTTTATTAAGAATAATTTTTTATCTTTTGTATTACCTTGCTCACTCTACATTGCTCTCCAGGCCCGGTTTTTAATTGGTACACACACACACACACACACACACACACACACACCTGGATTCGACTCCCCTCCCCCACTCCCTACGTTGGTTCTGGGTCCCTCACCCCAACTCCCTGGGTGGGTGTTTTCTGGGGAGGGCGGGGGAGGCACGGGAGAGCCTGTAGTTGTATGAATGACAGTGTCCGCCATATTGATCAGAACATCACACTATTGGCATGATTATGATCATTACTCTTGCTTGTGGGGTGTTTCGTGGGTATCACTGCCTCCATTTCTGTCTCCGTGTCTCTGTCTCATTCTGTCTCTCACTCCTCCTCCCTCCCCCCTCCCCCCACCCGACATCCATAATCCCATTTCCTCTGCTCTTCTGCTGGGGCAGTGATTTTGAACTTGGCTAAAACATGGAGGGGACCCAGCCCTAGATCACTGGGATGAAGGATCGAGTGTCTGCTGTTCGTGGATTTGGTGCTGAAGTGGAGGTTGTGGTTTCTGCCCCCCCCCCCCCCCCCCCCCCGGAGAATGAGGGTCAGGGGAAGGGGCGCGTGGGTTTCCAAGTGGATGTGCCTGGCATCGCTGTGTGTGCAAGGCAGAGGTGGAAAGGGGACGCTGGCTGCGAGGCCGAATGCCCGCCCCTTGCTGCCCCCCTTCCTCCCCCACTCTCCCAGCGTTTGCTGTCCTGACACAGGCAGTTTTCCTTCACTCTGTGGCCTTTATCAATGTATTTATTTACACTCTGCAAAGGCCATATTCCATGTAATCTACCTACAATGCGGATTTCAGGCCCCACTTGCCACCGCCCCCTTCTGCCTTGGATATCAGTTTCCCCTCCTAATTAACTGGGGGTGGATTTGAGTGATGGTGGAAAATTAAAACAAAATGGGATATTCCTTCCCTTCCGCACTTTCTCAGTAAGGAGCCTGGCCCCTCCTTCCCACTCTCGGCTCGCTTCTTGCCCCATCAACTCGGCAGTTCCTGGCGAGCCCACAGACCGCTTGCTTGGGGAGGGGGTGGCCTGTGGGGAAGGGGTGCCCCTTCCAGGCTCCCGGCCCTGCTGCTTTCGTTGAGCTGTCGGTTCCGGATGGAGGAGTTCGTTAAGACCATTTAGCGAGGATTCCACGTCGCTTTGCTGTGACACCTTCGTGCACACACAGCTCCTAATTAGGGGTTGCTGTGCAGTAAACAAAAATGATTATTTTTCAACTTGACAGGATAGCCGAAGTAATTGCATCCCGTAGGAAAACAATGGAAAATAAAAACCCCTTTCGTGGAAAGGTGGGTGGGAGACGAAGCGTGCTTGCGGTTTTAGAAACAAGATGCAAAAATTCTTGCATGTGTAACAGGCATGACAAGCGGGTTCTAGGCGGCGCCATGATGGTAGGGAGTAGCGACTTGGAGACAATTTTCCCCGTCTGCTTGACATGTTCTTATTTTTGTTCGAGAGGCGCCTGGGACTTTCTGTGCAAAGGCCCCCTCGGCTCGCCGCACCCCTCTGAGCCGCGGGTAATTTGGCCTGGGGCTTCTCTGGAGCTTGTGCAACCCAAATGGATGGGGAGGCGGGGCCTGGGGAATTGCTCCTTGCAACAAGGTGCATGTTGCATCTGCCGGGAGCCCTTGCAGGGCGGTAAATGCGAGCGGAGCCACCCCTCTCTCTCTAAGGGGGATATCTGCAAACTTCAGAAGTCTGTGATCCGCAGCGGCGGGCTCAGAGCCCTGTCGAAGCCCCAGCCACCGGAGCTGGGTGAGGTTTCAGGCGTTGCGAGTGGTGGACAGCGCCCAGCCGAGGCCGGAAAAGTCGATGGGGCTCGGCTCGGCGGTGCTCGGCAAGGCTCGGCGCGGGCTGGGTGCGGGGCTCGGAGGGACTCGTCAGCGTTCGGAATCGAGTCGGGGGGCCGGGCGGAGAGAGCCGAGCTGCTTCGTTTGGGATCGAAGGCATTCGG